>NC_092105.1:13500844-13530007 GCF_045679555.1 Salvelinus alpinus | reverse complement strand
TTGTAAGAAATTGAAATAGATACTGGAGACTAGTATAACAACATTCCAACATAGGCTATCCTTTGTACAAAATGAACCCACCCTCTCTTTGTCCTTAGGCACATGCCGATCTCATTAGATACTAACCTCAGACACACACACACCCCACTCAGGACAGGCCCCTGAAACATCATTTAGACATACACATTCTTTCCAAGGGTGTGACTCAAGACAAAGAACTATGTCAAGAGCCAATGGAACGTCGACACCTGGTCCGAACAGGACCACTCACGACCAAGATTGACCAAGAGGAAGGCCAGACGACAAGACCACCTACTTTGCTAGTTGCCTATATAATTTGAATGTACTGTTTAGAGCGGTCTCTTCTCCGACGATTTCATAAGAATCTGACAGAAAGGGGCCGTGCACGTTTTTACCTGATATCTTTACACTTGAATAAAACGGCCTTATTATAAAATTATCCACCTCGTCCTATGTCTCCACTTGATCTCCTGTCTCCAGTAAACGTATTATCAACAACATCTACATTTTAGCTGACGCTCTTACCCAGAGCGATTTAAAGGAGAAATTAGGGTTAAATTAGTTTACTCTAGCGCATTTCGACGGATTGTTTTAACCAAATCGGCTCAGGTATTCTATCCAGCAACCTTTCAGTTACTGGCCCAACGCTCTTAACCGCTATTCAAATATTATATATGTTTGGGCTTCTTGCAGTCAATTTGCCGTCAACAAATGATTAGAGGATTATGTTCCAGCTTCCTGACCATCCTCTCAAGAACAAATCAGACCGTGACTGAATCTAGTTGATGATCCCTAGCCTACTTCATGTTCATGTGCATAAAGCAACAACAAAACATAGCAGGTACAAAGATAAGCCAGTTGTTGTATTGTAAGCAATATAGTTTATAATAGAGCAATATTATATTATAATATTGTGGTCCAATATGTTGCATTTGAACACTCCTTCCTATGAGGATACATTTTATCAGGGGATTCAGCATCACGGAGGAAGGAGATTGTCTATGTGCAAAGCAAATGAACTGAAACTGCACAGTAAGACCATAATAAGCATAACGTCTATTCAATTATGATTCAAAAACAGAGCATGGTTATTGCAGCCTATATTGCATTACAATAACAGCGCACGTTTCGTTTCAGACGTGTCGGCTACAATGTTGAAAATATGTCTATGCAACAGTTGGCTACTTACATAAAGCGAAGTGGCTGAGATTCGTGCAATATCACCCTGAGTTTCTATCAATTCCTTGCCTCGCGTACTATTGTAATATTCCCACTAGTCTATTTGCTAAATGCAGAAACATCTTTGGAAGCGTTTCTTTAAATTGCACGTACCTGATATTCCTCCTCCGATAACTATAACGTCGTATGTGTTCTGTGCTGTCATGGTGTTGTTGTGCCGCTCTCTCTCTCTCTTTCTCCCACAGTCACTGTCTATCTCTCGCTCTCTACCAGCGCTGCCTGCAGTTCGCTCGCCTTGCTCGATGGTGCATAACGCCACGAGGACAGAGGATCGCATCTGTATTAAAAGCGGCGGAGACAGGCCCACTTTAGCCGACTCCGCCTACGGGTTGTAGCCTACATGATTCTGTTGTGATATGACAGGTGAGAGGCATAATAATTGCTCCTTGTCCTAGAAAGACACCGCTCATTGCCTCCAATAAAACAATAGGCTACTACTTACTGTATGATATGATTTGGACATTGTACATGTAGACAGACAGACAGACAGACAATTACAGTAGTCTATCTATCTGTCTACCTGTACAGGCTAATGGTGGCCTAAACTGAAAATCCTGTTTTTTGTGTCAAACGGTTTTGTTATATTTCAGTCTTCTGTGATGTATATAAAGTGTAATATTGGGATGCAAACTGAAAATGTAATACATTTCAACTCTATATCTGACATGGTACAGGTGCCTTTTTTTTTTTAAAGCCGATAACCATGTGTGTGAGGTGTAGACTTTAGTTTCAAAGTAGATTTGTTTTAGACTATCAAGAATCACTCTGTGTGACCCTGATTTAGCCCACTGCAGTAAAAGTCTAGTTCTATGTAAACAAAAAAAAATATGTCTATTTTTCTGCATATCTAAGCATATCGCTTGAGCTGTCTATATCCTCCTGACTAGAGTTAATTTTTTTAAAGAAACTAAATATGTTTCTCTTCATCTCTGCTCAAATCTGGGTAAAATGTTAAAAGTCATGTGAGTGTTATCCAGTACATTTAGTTATTTATTGCTTTTCTAAAGTCGACCAACCTTGCCAGCAGCCATGCTGCCTAAGATAGATACATAAGCTAGCTACTCTAACTTGATTGATAGCCTGAAATGGCTTCTGGGTAGCTAGATATCAGGTTGGGAGATTGGGAACCCACAGTATCTGAGAGCTAGCTAAAGCCAACTTCATAAAATTGCTAGGTGGCTAATAGTATTACAGAGAAGCAACAACAAAAAAACAATTGTAAAAAAAAAAAAAAAACTGGATAAATCTGAGGAGGCACGTGCCTCTGTGCCCCCGATGGGCATGACGCCTCGGGGGTCCAACCTCCAGCTAACTGAGCCTATTCCTCTAGCCCTGGCCCTTCAGTGACTCTAGATCTCTGGGTTAACTACTGGGCAGCTATTCTGGTCATTGTGTCTGGGTAAACCACCACAAATATACACACACATACACACACGCTGAACACTTCCAGTGGAGGTTCCCCTAGACCCCCAGCCCCTCAACCCCCTAAACCCTCTCAACCCCCCTCGACCCCCTCAACCCCACTGACCTAGAGAGAGTGGACAGTGATGTACTAGTGTGGAGCTTTACTAGCTTAACCCATATGGGATCTAACTCGGATTATAGGATTAACCACAATATACCCATTATGAATCATATACTACACCCTTCTGGACACTCACTAGGGACACAGATCTCAGTCTACACACTCTCTATATACTACAGTGCTCTATACCGCATAGCATTCTCATTGATATCCTCCATGTAAGACTAGATTCGTATGGTGGTAAGGCAAGGTCCCCAGACACCTCAAGTAGGTGTTAACCAATGCCTTTCCCATATCTGTGTTTGATATGTCACAGCGGTTGACTTGGGCAGGAGCTGAGTACCAGCACCTCTGATATGTCCCAATGCTTGACTTGTTACAGATGCACAACTATCATACCCTCAAGACACACAAACCTCTCACCATTACAATTATATATTTTTTTGGGGGGGGGTGATATTTATGTAACTTTCTCACTCATCATTATTCATGATTAATTCGGATTATTCGTAATCATGGTAGCATCCACATTCATCTAGAAGTGTTTAGAAACATATTCTATTCTTATTTAAGGTAAAAGTGACTCCAAAATGACACTACATTCTTTACCACCATTTTTCATGAGTTAGTGTCTTTCGTTTTTTCTACCATAAATTTTTCCAATAGCGGATTTTTAGAAACACTTAAAATAAGGGCTGTTTTTCGCGTAGGCTTACCCTGGCGTGACATTTAGACAACCGTGTAAATCTCTCTAGGAAAAGGTTACTAAATAAGAACAAGTAGCGACACAGTCTGAGAGTAGGGAGAAAGCTAGCATAGGATTGTTCAAATTTTGCAACCAGTCTATGTTCAGATGTTTAAGTGTCAAGTTTAAATGTTGGACGTGCACAATCAGCTGGCAGATCCAAAGGTTAGGGGTCAAAATTGGCCAGGGAGGGTATGTGTTAGGTTTAGACATAGGGTTGCAAAAACTGCTGGCTGTACAGGATATCCACTGCCTAAAATGTTTTGTATGCTGTGCCCTTAATGTTTTAACACCGACGCATACAGTAGGCCTAAACACCAACCCATACAGTAAGCCTAAATACCAACACATACAGTAGGCCTAAACACCAACCCATACAGTAAGCCTAAATACCAACACATACAGTAGGCCTAAACACCAACCTATACAGTAAGCCTAAATACCAACACAGATAGTAGGCCTAAACACCAACCCATACAGTAAGCCTAAATACCAACACATACAGTAGGCCTAAATACCAACACATACAGTAGGCCTAAACACCAACCCATACAGTAAGCCTAAATACCAACACAGATAGTAGGCCTAAACACCAACCTATACAGTAAGCCTAAATACCAACACATACAGTAGGCCTAAACACCAACCTATACAGTAAGCCTAAATACCAACACATACAGTAGGCCTAAACACCAACCCATACAGTAAGCCTAAATACCAACACATACAGTAGGCCTAAACACCAACCTATACAGTAAGCCTAAATACCAACACAGATAGTAGGCCTAAACACCAACCCATACAGTAAGCCTAAATACCAACACATACAGTAGGCCTAAATACCAACACATACAGTAGGCCTAAACACCAACCCATACAGTAAGCCTAAATACCAACACATACAGTAGGCCTAAACACCAACCTATACAGTAAGCCTAAATACCAACACATACAGTAGGCCTAAACACCAACCTATACAGTAAGCCTAAATACCAACACAGATAGTAGGCCTAAACACCAACCCATACAGTAAGCCTAAATACCAACACATACAGTAGGCCTAAATACCAACACATACAGTAGGCCTAAATATACTGTATTTGGCAGTTGGTTTAGTATGCCTAAATTTACTGTATTTGGCAGTTGGTTTAGTATGCCTAAATTTACTGTATTTGGCAGTTGGTTTAGTATGCCTAAATATACTGTATTTGGCAGTTGGTTTAGTATGCCTAAATATACTGTATTTGGCAGTTGGTTTAGTAGGCCTAAATATACTGTATTTGGCAGTTGGTTAGTAGGCCTAAATATACTGTATTTGGCAGTTGGTTTAGTATGCCTAAATATACTGTATTTGGCAGTTGGTTTAGTATGCCTAAATATACTGTATTTGGCAGTTGGTTTAGTATGCCTAAATATACTGTATTTGGCAGTTGGTTTAGTAGGCCTAAATATACTGTATTTGGCAGTTGGTTTAGTAGGCCATATTTCACACTGTCATCAATGTTTTTGACAATATCTCTAATCACATGCTTTTCTGTCTCTGGGATCTGTTTAGATTGTTCTTTGAGATTCTGACCCTGTCGTCCTCCCCCCATCGGAGATTATGCATGTGTAACAGGCACTGCTCCTTACAATCAGGCAGTTGCATTGCTCTTCCAGACGGCATACTTCTCTCAGCTCAGTGTGCCAGTTGTGCCTCCTGTTTCTATGTTGTACAAAGGAATGGTTGGACTGTTGCCGGGTCTGTCTGTGCTGAAGGTGGAAGAGACCTACAGGGATTTCCAAATGTTGGACAAACCACTGGTGACCTTTTCCCATCAACCCTGATGGGTTGATAGCACAACGATGTCATCACACCAACCATCGTTCTTGACAAGCTCTCTAACTGAATATCCAATAGAGACAGAAAGCAAAAATATAATTTTATTAAATAGTTTGGAGTATGGCCTCGTCTTTCAGGAATGATGTGGTAATAATGTAGTGTCAGATTAACACTACCATAACCATTACCATCTAACACTACCATAACCATTACCATCTAACACTACCATAATTACCTCGTCCCGTCTCTGTAAACGGACCCATTACGCCTACAGCTATCCTCTCATAAGGTCTGCTTGTGACAGAACTCGTCATGGGTGCTCTGGGGGCTGGACCCTGTAACTTGTAAGCAGTGCAGCTTTTACACCACTGCTTTATGGCTCTCTGTCAGCCTGGCCAATAAAATCTCGCTCTAATTTTACTGGTGAGTTGTTCAACATTTAAATGGCCTCCTGTTCTATCATTGTGGATAAAGGTAAGTATCTCATATACGCGCTCATCTGGAACAAGCCCTCTCTAGATGGT
The DNA here is from genome assembly GCF_045679555.1 of Salvelinus alpinus. Classification (NCBI taxonomy): domain Eukaryota; kingdom Metazoa; phylum Chordata; class Actinopteri; order Salmoniformes; family Salmonidae; genus Salvelinus; species Salvelinus alpinus. The sequence goes on along the minus strand of NC_092105.1, from coordinate 13,524,131 downwards.
GTTGTCTGTCTCATAGTTCTGACTCTTAAGGAATAACACTCCATTCTTCACATGTAATGCCCCCCACACTTGTTTGAAAGGCCTGAACTTTGGCTCCAATTGCAACTCCACATGGAGCTCTGCTCTACCCTCTTTTTTCCATGTCTTTAACTGGGAGGCCACTGGGTCTCTATCCTGTGCTTCCAAAAGGAAAGCTGCATTTTTGGGTACTGCCTGGCTTGTCTGAGCTCCAACTACAGGCTCAATAGTGACATCCTGAGGCTTGTTTACGACGGCTCTCAGATTGATAATGGCCTCCTGTGAGACGGCTGTGTCCACACTCTCTGACTGTGTGTGTCGGCGTGACACACCTTCCGCATTACTGTGCAGTGTCACTGGCCTGTGGACGATATCATAGTCAAACTGATCCAGTTTTTCTAACCATCTAGCCAACTGTTCCTCAGGTTATTTTGAAGTTACTCAGCCACCTCAGTGAGCTGTGATCAGTTCAGAATGTAGAAATTTCCTCCCCAGCAAAAAGTGTCTGAAATGTTTAACTTTTTAGTGATGGGGGCAGTATTCGGAAATTCGGATGAATGACATGCCCAAAGTAAACTGCCTGTTACTCAGGCCCAGAAGCTAGGATATGCATAGACTTGGTAGCATTGGATAGAAAACACTCTGAAGTTTCTAAAACTGTTAGCATAATGTCTGTGAGTATAATAGAACTGATATGGCAGGCAAAAACCTGAGGAAAATCCATCCAAGAAGTGGAATTGTTTTGATGTGAGTGGTTTTCCATTGAATGCCTATTGACTATGTAATGGGTTAGGGCCTAGATTGTAGTTCCTATGGCTTCCACTAGATGTCAACAGTCTTTAGACATGGTTTCAGGCTTGTTTTCTGAAAAATGAAGAAAATGAGACCTTTAGGTCAGGGGACTGGGGAATCATGCAGTACTGGTTTGTGCGCGTGACTGTGTGCGCGCTCTTCGTTGTTTTTCCTTTCTATTGAATACGCTATTGTCCGGTTTAAATATTATTGATTATTTAGATAATTAACACCCTGAGGATTAGTTATAAACATCGTTTGACATGTTTCGACGAACTTTACCGGTACTATTAGGATGTATTCGTCTGCATGTTTTGACCGCCTTTGAGCCAGTGGATTACTGAACAAAACGCGCCAACAAAAAATAGATTTTGGCATATAAAGAAGGACTTTATCGAACAAAAGGACCATTTATTATGTAGCTGGGACCCTTGTGATTGCAACCAGATGGAGATCTTCAAAGGTAAGCGATTTATTTTATTGCTATTTCTGACTTTCGTGACTCCTCTGCTTGGTTGGAAAATGTTTGTATGCTTTTGTGTGCGGGGCGCTGTCCTCAGATATTCGCATGTTATGCTTTCGCCGTAAAGCCTTTTTGAAATCTGACAAAGCGGCTGGATTAACAAGAAGTTAATCTTTTAACCAATGTATAACACTTGTATTTTCATGAATGTTTATTATTACTGTTTCTGTAATTTGAATTTGGCACTCTGCAATTTCACCGGATGTTGTCGTGGTGGGTCGCTAGCGGGAAGCCTTGGCCAAAGAGGTTTTACGAAACACTACCACAGCAAGAAGCTTCTTCTTGGTAGTTGAGTACCTCCTCTCCTGTTTTGACCGTGGCTGACTGGCACATGCTACTGTACTACTCTCGCTCTCTCTACCCTCGTGTTTCTGGGATAGGACTGCCCCTATGCCTGTGTCATATGTGTCAGTATCCATTATGAAATCTAGATTTGGATCTGGGAAAGCCAGTACGGAGGATGTGGTAAACTTGTACTTTAATTCATTAAAGGCAACTTCACACGCTGTGTTCCACTAAAACATTTTCCCCTTATCTGTCAATCTGTACAAAGGCTCCGCCGTAGCTGCAAAATCTGGTATGAACCTCCTGAAGTATGATGCCTCTGTCAGTGACTTGGGGCTAGGCCATGACCTGACTGTCTCTGTTTTCATGGGGTCAGTGGACACTCCCTCAGCCGAGATGATGTGTCCCAGGTAGCTCATCTGCGACCTGAACAAATGGCTTCACCTTAATTAAATCCTGCCTGCTCCAATCTTCTGAAAACCTTGTCTAAACGCTTCACATGCTCTTGGAATGCATGACCAAACACTATGATGTCGTCTAAATACACCAAACATGTTGTCCACTGTAAATCAGCCAAAACCAGGTGCATGAGACGCTGGAAGCTGCTTGGAAAATTTGTCAAACCAAACTGGAATTTGAAAAGCCCTCTCTTCGTTGCAGTTTTGCAACGATCCTCTGGGCGCATCTCGATTTGCCAGTACCCACTGAGCACCGGCAAGCAAGTCCAAGGTCTCATCGATCCTAGGAAGTGGATAAGCATCATTAACAGTGTTCTCGCTTAACCTTCTGTAATCCGCACAGAACCTTATTGAGCGGTCCTTCTTTCTTACTAACACCACTGGTGCTGGCTATGGACTGCTGGATGGGTTAACTACTCCCCTATCTAACATGTCCTGCAAATGCTTGTCAAACTCTGCTTGCAAATGAACAGGCACCCGCCTCAATGCCTGTTTGATAGGCCTGGTGTCCCCTGTGTCAATCCTATGATGGCCTAGTTTTGTGCAGCCCGAGTCAAAATCATCAGTACAAAACATTCCCACATACCTCACCACCATTTCCTTTACAGCTCTCAGCTGCAATCTACTGTTGAAGTCGGAAGTTTACATACACCTTAGCCAAATACATTTAAACTCAGTTGTTCACAATTCCTGACATTTAATCCTAGTAAAAATTCCGTCTTAGGTCAGTCAGGATCACCATTTTATTTTAAGAATGTGAAATGTCCGATTAATTGTAGAGAGAATGATTTATTTCAGCTTTTATTTATTTCATCACATTCCCAGTTGGTCAGAAGTTTACATACACTCAATTAGTATTTGGTAACATTGCCTTTAAATTGTTTAACTTGGGTCAAACGTTTTGGGTAGCATTCCACAAGCTTCCCACAATAAGTTGGGTGAATTTTGGCCCATTCCTCCTGACAGAGCTGGTGTAACTGAGTCAGGTTTGTAGGTATCCTTGCTCACACACGCTTTTCCAGTTCTGCCCACAAATTTTCTAAAGGATTGAGGTCAGGGCTTTGTGATGGCCACTCCAATACCTTGACTTGACCTTAGCCATTTTGCCACAACTTTGGAAGTATGCTTGGGGTCGTTGTCCATTTGGAAGGACTATTTGCGACCAGGCTTTTAACTTCCTGACTGATGTCTTGAGATGTTGCTTCAATATATCCACATCATTTTCCTGCCTCCTGATGCCATCTATTTTGTGAAGTGCACCAGTCCCTCCTGCAGCAAAGCACCCCACAACATGATGCTGCCACCCCCGTGCCTTACGGTTGGGATGGTGTTCTTCGGCTTGCAAGCCTCCCCCTTTTTCCTCCAAACATAACAATGGTCATTATGGCCAAACAGTTTTATTTTTGTTTCATGAGACCAGAGGACATTTCCCCAAAAAGTACGAGCTTTGTCCCCATGTGTAGTTGCAAACCGTAGTCTGGCTTTTTTATGGTGGTTTTGGAGCAGTGGCTTCTTCCTTGCTGAGAGGCCTTTCAGGTTATGTCAATATAGCACTCGTTTTACTGTGGATATAGATACTTTCGTACCGGTTTCCTCCAGCATCTTCACAAGGTCCTTTGCTGTTGTTCTGGGATTGATTTGCACTCTTCGCATCAAGGTACGTTCATCTCTAGGAGACAGAACGCACCTCCTTTCTGAGCGGTATGATGGCTACGTGGTCCCATGGTGTTTATACTTGGATATTATTGTTTGTACAGATGAACGTGGTACCTTCAGGTGTTTGGAAATTGCTCCCAAGGATGAACCAGACTTGTGGAGGTCTAAAAACAAATTCTGACGTCTTGGCTGATTTCTTTTGATTTTCCCATGATGTCAAGCAAAGAGGGACTGAGTTTAAAGGTAGGCCTTGAAATACATCCACAGGTACACCTCCAATTGACTCAAATTATGTCAATTAGCCTATCAGAAGCTTCTAAAGCCATGACATAATTTTCTGGAATTTTCCAAGCTGTTTAAAGGCACAGTCAACTTAGTGTAAGTAAACGTCTGACCCACTAGAATTGTGATACAGTCAATTATAAGTGAAATAATCTGTCTGTAAACAATTGTTGGAAAAATGACTTGTGTGATGCACAAAGTAAATGTCCTAACCGACTTGCCAAAACTATAGTTTGTTAACAAGAAATTTGTGGAGTGGTTGAAAAACGAGTTTCAATGACTCGAAACTAAGTGTATATAAACTTCCGACTCTAACTGTATGTCCAGCTCTTGCATTAACTGTTCTTCGTCCCACTTTGCTGTGGTGGGAGAGTACAGCAGCTGGTTAGAATCCTGTAGGCTAGCAATGATAGTGTCTTCATTACCCTTCTCCCAGATAGAGAAACCCCACAGTTCAGTGCCCTCCCTCGGTAACTGTGATTCCGGAGTTACATTCATCACACAAACTGGCAGTTTCTCCTTCACTGAGCTGCCAACACTACATGCTACCAACAGGTTACTTGTGTCAGTGACTTCAACACATGGCTCAAGAAGACCCTCAGTTTTGTCATTGTTTACTGTCCCCTCAACTTTACCAGTTATAAACATTTCACTTCTGGAGGGGATAATCGTGTCATTAATCACCACCACTTTACACACTCCCCCTGCCCTCCCCTGAAAATCAACGGAATCTTCTTCCCCTAAACACAATTTTTTTTATTTTTTTTATTTCACCTTTATTTAACCAGGTAGGCTAGTTGAGAACAAGTTCTCATTTGCAACTGCGACCTGGCCAAGATAAAGCATAGCAGTGTGAACAGACAACACAGAGTTACACATGGAGTAAACAATAAACAAGTCAATAACATGGTAGAAAAAAAAGAGAATCTATATACAATGTGTGCAAAAGGCATGAGGTAGGCAATAAATCGAATAATTACAATTTAGCAGATTAACACTGGAGTGATAAATCATCAGATGATCATGTGCAGGAAGAGATACTGGTGTGCAAAAGAGCAGAAAAGTAAATAAATAAAAGCAGTATGGGGGGTGAGGTAGGTAAATTGGGTGGGTAGTTTACAGATGGACTATGTACAGCTGCAGCGATCGGTTAGCTGCTCGGATAGCAGATTTTTAAAGTTGTTGAGGGAGATAAAAGTCTCCAACTTCAGAGATTTTTGCAATTCGTTCCAGTCGCAGGCAGCAGAGAACTGGAAGGAAAGGCGTCCAAATGAGGTTTTAGCTTTAGGGATGATCAGTGAGATACACCTGCTGGAGCGCGTGCTGCGGGTGGGTGTAGCCATCGTGACCAGTGAACTGAGATAAGGCGGCACTTTACCTAGCATAGCCTTGTAGATGACCTGGAGCCAGTGGGTCTGACGACGAACATGTAGCGAGGGCCAGCCGACTAGGGCATACAGGTCGCAGTGGTGGGTCGTATAAGGTGCTTTAGTAACAAAACGAATGGCACTGTGATAAACTGCATCCAGTTTGCTGAGTAGAGTATTGGAAGCTATTTTGTAGATGACATCGCCGAAGTCGAGGATCGGTAGGATAGTCAGTTTTACTAGGGTAAGTTTGGCGGCGTGAGTGAAGGAGGCTTTGTTGCGGAATAGAAAGCCGATTCTTGATTTGATTTTGGATTGGAGATGTTTGATATGAGTCTGGAAGGAGAGTTTGCAGTCTAGCCAGACACCTAGGTACTTATAGATGTCCACATATTCTAGGTCGGAACCGTCCAGGGTGGTGATGCTAGTCGGGCGTGCGGGTGCAGGCAGCGAACGGTTGAAAAGCATGCATTTGGTTTTACTAGCGTTTAAGAGCAGTTGGAGGCCACGGAAGGAGTGTTGTATGGCATTGAAGCTCGTTTGGAGGTTAGATAGCACAGTGTCCAAGGAAGGGCCGGAAGTATATAGAATGGTGTCGTCTGCGTAGAGGTGGATCAGGGAATCGCCCGCAGCAAGAGCAACATCATTGATGTATACAGAGAAAAGAGTCGGCCCGAGAATTGAACCCTGTGGTACCCCCATAGAGACTGCCAGAGGACCGGACAACATGCCCTCCGATTTGACACACTGAACTCTGTCTGCAAAGTAGTTGGTGAACCAGGCAAGGCAGTCATTAGAAAAACCGAGGCTACTGAGTCTGCCGATAAGAATATGGTGATTGACAGAGTCGAAAGCCTTGGCCAGGTCGATGAAGACGGCTGCACAGTAATGTCTTTTATCGATGGCGGTTATGATATCGTTTAGTACCTTGAGCGTGGCTGAGGTGCACCTGTGACCGGCTCGGAAACCGGATTGCACAGCGGAGAAGGTACGGTGGGATTCGAGATGGTCAGTGATCTGTTTGTTGACTTGGCTTTCGAAGACCTTAGATAGGCAGGGCAGGATGGATATAGGTCTGTAACAGTTTGGGTCCAGGGTGTCTCCCCCTTTGAAGAGGGGGATGACCGCGGCAGCTTTCCAATCCTTGGGGATCTCAGATGATACGAAGGAGAGGTTGAACAGGCTGGTAATAGGGGGTGCGACAATGGCGGCGGACAGTTTCAGAAATAGGGGGTCCAGATTGTCAAGCCCAGCTGATTTGTATGGGTCCAGGTTTTCCAGCTCTTTCAGAACATCTGCTATCTGGATATGGGTAAAGGAGAAGCTGGGGAGGCTTGGGCGAGTAGCAGCGGGGGGGGCGGGGCTGTTGGCCAAGGTTGGAGTCGCCAGGAGGAAGGCATGGCCAGCCATTGAGAAATGTTTGTTGAAGTTTTCGATTATCACGGACTTATCAGTGGTGATCGTGTTACCTAGCCTCAGTGCAGTGGGCAGCTGGGAGGAGGTGCTCTTGTTTTCCATGGACTTTACAGTATCCCAGAACTTTTTGGAGTTAGAGCTACAGGATGCAAATTTCAGCTTGAAAAAGCTGGCCTTTGCTTTCCTGACTGACTGCGTGTATTGGTTCCTGACTTCCCTGAACAGTTGCATATCGCGGGGGCTCTTCGATGCTATTGCAGTTCGCCACAGGATGTTTTTGTGCTGGTCGAGGGCAGTCAGGTCTGGAGTGAACCAAGGGCTATATCTGTTCTTGGTTCTGCATTTTTTGAACAGAGCATGCTTGTCTAATATGGTGAGGAAGTAACTTTTAAAGAATGACCAGGCATCCTCAACTGACGCGATGAGGTCAATATCCTTCCAGGGTACCCGGGCCAGGTCGATTAGAAAGGCCTGCTCGCAGAAGTGTTTTAGGGAGCGTTTGACAGTGATGAGGGGTGGTCGTTTGACCGCGGACCCGTGGCGGATACAGGCAATGAGGCAGTGATCGCTGAGATCTTGATTGAAGACAGCAGAGGTGTATTTGGAGGGCAGGTTGGTCAGGATAATGTCTATTAGGGTGCCCATGTTTACGGATTTAGGGTTGTACCTGGTGGGTTCCTTGATGATTTGTGTGAGATTGAGGGCATCAAGCTTGGATTGTAGGACTGCCGGGGTGTTAAGCATATCCCAGTTTAGGTCACCTAACAGAACAAACTCTGAAGCTAGATGGGGAGCGATCAATTCACAGATGGTGTCCAGGGCACAGCTGGGAGCTGAGGGGGGTCGGTAGCAGGCGGCAACAGTGAGAGACTTATTTCTGGAGAGATTAATTTTTAAAATTAGAAGTTCGAACTGTTTGGGCATAGACCTGGAAAGTATGACAGAACTTTGCAGGCTATCTCTGCAGTAGATTGCAACTCCTCCCCCTTTGGCAGTTCTATCTTGACGGAAAGTGTTATAGTTGGGTATGGAAATCCCAGAATTTTTGGTGGCCTTCCTAAGCCAGGATTCGGACACGGCAAGGACATCAGGGTTGGCAGAGTGTGCTAAAGCGGTGAGTAAGGCAAACTTAGGGAGGAGGCTTCTGATGTTGACATGCATGAGGCCAAGGCTTTTTCGATCACAGAAGTCAACAAATGAGGGTGACTGGGGACATGCAGGGCCTGGGTTTACCTCCACATCACCCGAGGAACAGAGGAGTAGTAGGATGAGGGTGCGGCTAAAGGCTATCAAAACTGGTCGCCTAGAGCGTTGGGGACAAAGAATAAAAGGAGCAGATTTATGGGCGTGGTAGAATAGATTCTGGGCATAATGTGCAGACAGGGGTATGGTGGGGCACGGGTACAGCGGAGGCAAGCCCAGGCACTGGGTGATGATAAGAGAGGTTGTATCTCTGGACATGCTGGTCTCAATGGGTGAGGTCACCGCATGTGTGGGGGGTGGGACAAAGGAGGTATCAGAGGTACGGAGAGTGGAACTACGGTGTCCATTGCAAACCAAAACAATGATAATGATAACTAGCCTGAACAACAGTATGCAAGGCATATTGATATTTGAGAGAGACATACAATAAGGCATAAAGTGATTGCAGGTCTTGATTCGGAGAGCTAGCTAAAACAACAGGTAAGATAACAGCAGCAATAACAGGGTGCTAGTCTAACACAGCAACAACAGGTAAAAATGGCGACGACTAGGCAGAGAGGGTCGGATTAACTACACACAGATCCTGAGTTAAAGCACAGAGCCGACAGATAAAACACAAATAAACAGAATGGAGTACCGTGAATTAATGGACAGTCAAGCAGGCATCAGCTATGTAGCCAAGTGATCATAGTGTCCAGGGGGCAGCCGTAGATGGAGCAGGGAGGCCTCCACTAAGCTAGCACACTGCGTTTAAAGTTAGTAGCCCGGGGGGTGGTCTGCTCAGACGGAGGGGGTCTGCTCAGACGGAGGCCGGTTGAGGGCACAGCGGGTGGGGCACTCGTCTGCAGACCAGACGTGGTCGTGTCGACAGAGAATCCAAGCCGGATGGCGATGGCGAAAGAGAGGTTGTGAATTGTAGAATTGTGTTTGCTAACTGGTGCTAGCTTCGTGGCAGTGGCGCTAGCTGCGCTAGCTGCAAGCTAGCTGTGAGGATCAGAAGTAGTGGCTCAGGGATTACGGCAGGAATCCGGCGTTGTTGTCGAGAGACAGTCCGATGCTGGTAAATTGGTGAGTAATATCCAGGCTAATAACAGGGCTGGTGTCTGTGCAGAAGGTAAAAGCTGCTAGCAGCGGCAAAAAATTGCTAAATTAGCTTGTAGCTGATTTAGACCAGTTGTGATGGATTGGCAGGGCTCTGTGTCGGCAAAAAAAGGTCCAGGCCAATTGGCAAAATATGTATTGTAGCACAAGAATTAGCCGGAGGACCTCTTCGGCTAGCCGGGAGATTGGCCTAGCTCGAGGCTAGCTCAAGGCTAACTGTTGCTTGCTTCGGGACAGAGACGTTAGCCAGGAGTAGCCACTCAGATTGCAGCTAGCTATCTGATCCAAGAAATCAAGTACAACCCCGTATTTGACTAGGAAGTTTGTCCCTGTCGGTGCATCCTGGTTTGCGTCGCTAGCGACTACAAAATCCCAGGTCAGGTTCAAACCGTCAATGTTCATGACTGTGGACCAGCTCCCCAGGACTGAGAGAAACTGTCCATTTGCAACTTTAACTGTGCTGTGCTATGGGGTGTCAGTGTAAGTATGTGTGAGTGTGTGGTTAGAGTCCAGTGTGTGTTGGGGTGTCAGTGTAAGTATGTGTGAGTGCGTGGTTAGAGTCCAGTGTGTGTTGGGGTGTCAGTGTAAGTATGTGTGAGTGTGTGGTTAGAGTCCAGTGTGTGTTGGCGTGTCAGTGTAAGTATGTGTGAGTGCGTGGTTAGAGTCCAGTGTGTGTTGGGGTGTCAGTGTAAGTATGTGTGAGTGTGTGGTTAGAGTCCAGTGTGTGTTGGGGTGTCAGTGTAAGTATGTGTGAGTGCGTGGTTAGAGTCCAGTGTGTGTTGGGGTGTCAGTGTAAGTATGTGTGAGTGCGTGGTTAGAGTCCAGTGTGTGTGCATCGAGTCAATGCAAGACAGTTAGTGCAAAAAAGAGTCAACGCAGGTAGTCCGGGTAGCCATTCAATGAGCTAATTAGCGGTCTTGTTATGCAGTCTTAATATGTATTGGCAAAATATGGGTGGGTGAAAGCTTTTCACGGTCCTGTTGGTTCCAGACTTGGTACTGCTTGCTGTGCGGTAGCAGAGAGAACAGTCTATGGCAGTATATGTTGATGTTGGTTAAAGAAGCCATGGATTGGCAAGAAGAGAGGAGATGGAATGTAGCTATCAGTAACTGGAGTTGGAATGGATGGAGTTGCCCCAAACTGCAGGCAATTATTGAGAGTAGAGTTTATTTAACAGGGTGTGTGTATTCCAATGGCCCAACAGAGGGCGACAATGTCACACAATACCTTTTACCCTGGAGCAGGGTTCCCCAAATTCGGTCCTGGGTGCACATTTTGGTTTTGCCCTAGTACAACACCACTGATTTAAACAACCAACTCATCATGAAGCTTTGATGATTTTAGTCAGCTGTGTAGTGCTCGGGCAAAAACCAAAAGGTGCACCCAGGTGGGGCCCCAGGACCGAGTTTGAGAAGCTGTGCTCTGGAGGACAGGATTCATTTCATGTACCTAGTCCAAAAATACACCACAGTCCTATACAGCTTTGGGGTTACCAGATCTGAAAGGACCAGATACAGTGGGGCAAAAAAGTATTTAGTCAGCCACCAATTGTGCAAGTTCTCCCACTTAAAAAGATGAGAGAGGCCTGTAATTTTCATCATAGGTACACTTCAACTATGACAGACAAAATTAGGAAAGAAAATCCAGAAAATCACATTTTAGGATTTTTTATGAATTTATTTGCAAATTATGGTGGAAAATAAGTATTTGGTCACCTACAAACAAGCAAGATTTCTGGCTCTCATAGACCTGTAAATTCTTCTTTAAGAGGCTCCTCTGTCCTCCACTCGTTACCTGTATTAATGGCACCTGTTTGAACTTGTTATCAGTATAAAAGACACCTGTCCACAACCTCGAACAGTCACACTCCAAACTCCACTATGGCCAAGACCAAAGAGCTGTCAAATTGACACCAGAAACATTTACATTTACATTTAAGTCATTTAGCAGACGCTCTTATCCAGAGCGACTTACAAATTGGTGCATTCACCTTATGACATCCAGTGGAACGGCCACTTTACAATAGTGCATCTAAATCTTTTAAGGGGGGGGGGGGGTGAGAAGGATTACTTTATCCTATCCTAGGTATTCCTTAAAGAGGTGGGGTTTCAGGTGTCTCCGGAAGGTGGTGATTGACTCCGCTGTCCTGGCGTCGTGAGGGAGTTTGTTCCACCATTGGGGGGCCAGAGCAGCGAACAGTTTTGACTGGGCTGAGCGGGAACTGTACTTCCTCAGTGGTAGGGAGGCGAGCAGGCCAGAGGTGGATGAACGCAGTGCCCTTGTTTGGGTGTAGGGCCTGATCAGAGCCTGGAGGTACTGAGGTGCCGTTCCCCTCACAGCTCCGTAGGCAAGCACCATGGTCTTGTAGCGGATGCGAGCTTCAACTGGAAGCCAGTGGAGAGAGCGGAGGAGCGGGGTGACGTGAGAGAACTTGGGAAGGTTGAACACCAGACGGGCTGCGGCGTTCTGGATGAGTTGTAGGGGTTTAATGGCACAGGCAGGGAGCCCAGCCAACAGCGAGTTGCAGTAATCCAGACGGGAGATGACAAGTGCCTGGATTAGGACCTGCGCCGCTTCCTGTGTGAGGCAGGGTCGTACTCTGCGGATGTTGTAGAGCATGAACCTACAGGAACGGGCCACCGCCTTGATGTTAGTTGAGAACGACAGGGTGTTGTCCAGGATCACGCCAAGGTTCTTAGCGCTCTGGGAGGAGGACACAATGGAGTTGTCAACCGTGATGGCGAGATCATGGAACGGGCAGTCCTTCCCCGGGAGGAAGAGCAGCTCCGTCTTGCCGAGGTTCAGCTTGAGGTGGTGATCCGTCATCCACACTGATATGTCTGCCAGACATGCAGAGATGCGATTCGCCACCTGGTCATCAGAAGGGGGAAAGGAGAAGATTAGTTGTGTGTCGTCTGCATAGCAATGATAGGAGAGACCATGTGAGGTTATGACAGAGCCAAGTGACTTGGTGTATAGCGAGAATAGGAGAGGGCCTAGAACAGAGCCCTGGGGGACACCAGTGGTGAGAGCACGTGGTGAGGAGACAGATTCTCGCCACGCCACCTGGTAGGAGCGACCTGTCAGGTAGGACGCAATCCAAGCGTGGGCCGCGCCGGAGATGCCCAACTCGGAGAGGGTGGAGAGGAGGATCTGATGGTTCACAGTATCGAAGGCAGCCGATAGGTCTAGAAGGATGAGAGCAGAGGAGAGAGAGTTAGCTTTAGCAGTGCGGAGCGCCTCCGTGATACAGAGAAGAGCAGTCTCAGTTGAATGACTAGTCTTGAAACCTGACTGATTTGGATCAAGAAGGTCATTCTGAGAGAGATAGCGGGAGAGCTGGCCAAGGACGGCACGTTCAAGAGTTTTGGAGAGAAAAGAAAGAAGGGATACTGGTCTGTAGTTGTTGACATCGGAGGGATCGAGTGTAGGTTTTTTCAGAAGGGGTGCAACTCTCGCTCTCTTGAAGACGGAAGGGACGTAGCCAGCGGTCAGGGATGAGTTGATGAGCGAGGTGAGGTAAGGGAGAAGGTCTCCGGAAATGGTCTGGAGAAGAGAGGAGGGGATAGGGTCAAGCGGGCAGGTTGTTGGGCGGCCGGCCGTCACAAGACGCGAGATTTCATCTGGAGAGAGAGGGGAGAAAGAGGTCAGAGCACAGGGTAGGGCAGTGTGAGCAGAACCAGCGGTGTCGTTTGACTTAGCAAACGAGGATCGGATGTCGTCGACCTTCTTTTCAAAATGGTTGACGAAGTCATCTGCAGAGAGGGAGGAGGGGGGGGGAGGGGGAGGAGGATTCAGGAGGGAGGAGAAGGTGGCAAAGAGCTTCCTAGGGTTAGAGGCAGATGCTTGGAATTTAGAGTGGTAGAAAGTGGCTTTAGCAGCAGAGACAGAAGAGGAAAATGTAGAGAGGAGGGAGTGAAAGGATGCCAGGTCCGCAGGGAGGCGAGTTTTCCTCCATTTCCGCTCGGCTGCCCGGAGCCCTGTTCTGTGAGCTCGCAATGAGTCGTCGAGCCACGGAGCGGGAGGGGAGGACCGAGCCGGCCTGGAGGATAGGGGACATAGAGAGTCAAAGGATGCAGAAAGGGAGGAGAGGAGGGTTGAGGAGGCAGAATCAGGAGATAGGTTGGAGAAGGTTTGAGCAGAGGGAAGAGATGATAGGATGGAAGAGGAGAGGGTAGCGGGGGAGAGAGAGCGAAGGTTGGGACGGCGCGATACCATCCGAGTAGGGGCAGTGTGGGAAGTGTTGGATGAGAGCGAGAGGGAAAAGGATACAAGGTAGTGGTCGGAGACTTGGAGGGGAGTTGCAATGAGGTTAGTGGAAGAACAGCATCTAGTAAAGATGAGGTCGAGCGTATTGCCTGCCTTGTGAGTAGGGGGGGAAGGTGAGAGGGTGAGGTCAAAAGAGGAGAGGAGTGGAAAGAAGGAGGCAGAGAGGAATGAGTCAAAGGTAGACGTGGGGAGGTTAAAGTCGCCCAGAACTGTGAGAGGTGAGCCGTCCTCAGGAAAGGAGCTAATCAAGGCATCGAGCTCATTGATGAACTCTCCGAGGGAACCTGGAGGGCGATAAATGATAAGGATGTTAAGCTTGAAAGGGCTGGTAACTGTGACAGCATGGAATTCAAAGGAGGCGATAGACAGATGGGTAAGGGGAGAAAGAGAGAATGACCACTTGGGAGAGATGAGGATCCCGGTGCCACCACCCCGCTGACCAGAAGCTCTCGGGGTGTGCGAGAAACAAAATTGTAGACCTGCACCAGGCTGGGAAGACTGAATCTGCAATAGGTAAGCAGCTTGGTTTGAAGAAATCAACTGTGGGAGCAATTATTAGGAAATGGAAGACATACAAGACCACTGATAATCTCCCTCGATCTGGGGCTCCACGCAAGATCTCACCCCGTGGGGTCAAAATGATCACAGAACGGTGAGCAAAAATCCCAGAACCACACGGGGGGACCTAGTGAATGACCTGCAGAGAGCTGGGACCAAAGTAACAAAGCCTACCATCAGCAAGGGCATTGAAGATGAAACGTGGCTGGGTCTTTCAGCATGACAATGATCCCAAACACACCGCCCGGGCAACGAAGGAGTGGCTTCGTAAGAAGCATTTCAAGGTCCTGGAGTGGCCTAGCCAGTCTCCAGATCTCAACCCCATAGAAAATCTTTGGAGGGAGTTGAAAGTCCGTGTTGCCCAGCAACAGCCCCAAAACATCACTGCTCTAGAGGAGATCTGCTTGGAGGAATGGGCCAAAATACCAGCAACAGTGTGTGAAAACCTTGTGAAGACTTACAGAAAATGCTTGACCTCTGTCATTGCCAACAAAAGGTATATAACAAAGTATTGAGATAAACTTTTGTTATTGACCAAATACATATTTTCCACCATAATTTGCAAATAAATTCATTAAAAATCCTACAATGTGATCTTCTGGATTTTTTTCCCTCATTTTGTCTGTCATAGTTGAAGTGATGAAAATTACAGGCCTCTCTCATCTTTATAAGTGGGAGAACTTGCACAATTGGTGGCTGACTAAATACTTTTTTGCCCCACTGTAGGTGGAAGAAATATGTTATGTTTGGTGATGGCTAATCTAAGCCTCCCAATGAATCTAGAGGAGCTTTACACCTATAATAACTATAATGGGCTCCCGAGTGGCGCAGCGGTCTAAGGCACTGCATCTCAGTGTACGAGGTGTCACTACAGTCCCTGGTTCAAATCCAAGCTGTATCACATCCGGCTGTGATTGGGAGTCCCATAGGGTGGCGCACAATTAGCCCAGCGTCGTCCGGGTTTGACTGGGGTAGGTTGTCATTGTAAGTAAGAATTTGTTTAACTGACTTGCCTAGTTAAATAAAAACCTGAGGGGTTGTTTCTGGATTGGGCTGTAGAAGGCAGATTGTAACTTATTTTTGTTGTTGACTGTGTACTGGAAATACAATTTAAGATGAGTGTATGTTTTCAGTAACTACAAAGGATGGTGATGGATGGATTGATGCTCTACTGTAATAAAGAGGATAGTATCTTCTGTGACTTTGGAGAGCAATAGAACATTTGAAAAATAATAACTGTAAGTTATTTTGCTCAAGTTTAATAACATCAACATACTTGATTCATTTTCTCTCTCACATTCAGCAGTGCCTCTGTTATCTTTCTATTGATCCACTGAATATTACTGTGTGTGTGTTCCTGTGCTTTTGTTTATTTTCTTTCGCAGCACATAATGTTGGTCTACAATAACAGTGTGTGTAGTGTCCAGTACATAATGTTGGTCTACAATAGCATTGTGTCTAGTGTCCAGTACATAATATTGGTCTACAATAACAGTGTGTGTAGTGTCCAGTACATAATGTTGGTCTATATTAACAGTGTGTGTAGTGTCCAGTACATAATGTTGGTCTATATTAACAGTGTGTGTAGTGTCCAGTACATAATGTTGGTCTATATTAACAGTGTGTGTAGTGTCCAGTACATAATGTTGGTCTATATTAACAGTGTGTGTAGTGTCCAGTACATAATGTTGGTCTATATTAACAGTGTGTGTAGTGTCCAGTACATAATGTTGGTCTATATTAACAGTGTGTGTAGTGTCCAGTACAAAATGTTGGTCTATATTAACAGTGTGTGTAGTGTCCAGTACATAATGTTGGTCTACATTAACAGTGTGTGTAGTGTCCAGTACATAATGTTGGTCTACAATAACAGTGTTTGTTGTGTACAATATCAATACACACACCTCTCGACACATCAACTTTTTACCTGGCATGGTTCACCACTAGTACAGGTGATCTTCATGTCTAATATAAAGACCTGAAATGCTCTACATGATTAAAACAACGATGTAGGATATTCCTTCCAACCGTACTTTACCCAGCAGCAACAGGCCAAACTGATCCTGTTGTGTCTTGCACTGTTCTAAATAGCATCAGACAGTGAACAGAAAGATGTGAAGTCATCTATGGTCAACACCATAGTGCCCACAAATCTCATCACTAAGCTAAGGACCCTGGAACTAAACACCTCCCTCTGCAACTGGATCCTGGACTTCCTGATGGACTGCTCCCAGGTGGTAAGGGTAGGCAACAACACGTCTGCCGCGCTGATCCTCAACACCGGGGGCCCTCGGGGTGCGTGCTTAGTCCCCTCCTGTACTCCCTGTTCAGCCACGACTGTGTGGACAAGCACGACTTTAACACCATCATTAAGCTGGCTGACGACACAACAGTGGTAGGCCTGATCACCGACAACAACGAGACAGCCTATAAGGAGGAGGTCAAAGACCTGGCAGTGTGGTGCCAGGACAACAACCTCTCCCTCAATGTAAGCAAGACAAAGGAGCTGATCCTGGACTAGAGGAAAAGGAGGGCCAAGCAGGCCCCCATTAACATCGACGGGACTGTAGTGGAGCGTGTTGAGAGTTTGAAGTTCCTTGGTGTCCACATCACCAACAAACTATCATGGTCCAAACACACCAAGACAGTCGTGAAAAGGGTACGACATCACCTTTTCCCCCTCAGGAGACTTTAATGATTTGGCATGGGTTCCCAGATCCTATAAAAGTTCTACAGCTGCACCATCGAGAGTATTCTGACCGATTGCATCACCGCCTGCTATGGCAACTGCTTGGCATCCGACCGTAAGGCGCTACAAAGGGCAGTGTGTACGGCCCAGTACATCACTGGGGCCAAGCTTCCTGCCATCCAGGACCTATATACTAGGCGTGTCAGAGGAAGGCCCAAAAAATTGTCAAAGACTCCAGCCACCCTAGTCATAGACATTTCTCTCTGCTACCGCACGGCAAGCGGTATCGGAGCGCCAAGTCTATGTCCAAAAGGCTCATTAACAGCTTCCACCCCCAACCCATAAGACAGCTGAACAATTAGTCAAATGGCCACCGGGACTATTTGCATTGACCCCACCCTCCCCTCCTGCTGCTACTCACTGTTTATTATCTATTCATAGTCACATTACCCCTACCTACATGTACAAACTACCTCGACCCAACTGTACCCCCACACATTGACTCGCTACCAGTACCCCCTATATAGCCTCGTTATTGATATGTCATTATATTGTGTTCATTTTTATTTTTAACTTTAGTTTATTCAGTAAATATTTTCTTAATACTATTTCTTAAACTGCATTGTTGTTTAAGGGCTTGTAAGTAATAATTTCACAGTAAATTCTAGCTAGACCTCTTGTATTCGGCGCGTGCTACAAATACAATTTTATTTGATTTTATTTGATTTTATTTGATTAGATTTAATTAGATTTGACAAATCCATTTGATTTGATAGAGAAACCCATGGCTGTGTGTGATCAAACCATTTCCTTTGGATGATTTGTATTATTATCACAGTTTTTGAGAAAAGTAAAAGTATGTGTTATAATATGGATGATTTGAGGGGTTATGAAAATACTATATGTGCCTTATTGTGTCACCTGGACACGACCCAGGAACTGAAATGAATTCTAAAGCTGACATTTGAGGGTGTTGTTTTTGTTATTAGAATGACTACTGTGTGTGTGTGTGTGTGTGTGTGTGTGTGTGTGTGTGTGTGTGTGTGTGTGTGTGTGTGTGTGTGTGTGTGTGTGTGTGTGTGTGTGTGTGTGTGTGTGTGTGTGTGTGTGTGTGTGTGTGTGTGCGCTGATGAGGAAGACACACACAGAGAGGAGACAGACAGAAACAAAAGGAGTGTTTATTAGGTTGACGTGTGAAGCAGCCAGTCGCGCTGTCAGCCGTGATCTGCATTAACAAATCAGACCAGCAAATTGTATGATTTCCTAGAGGACGGCGGTACAGTTAAAGGCCATAGCTAAGAACAAAGGTGTGTGTGTGTGTGTGTGTGTGTGTGTGTGTGTGTGTGTGTGTGTGTGTGTGTGTGTGTGTGTGTGTGTGTGTGTGTGTGTGTGTGTGTGTGTGTGTGTGTGTGTGTGTGTGTGTGTGTGTGTGTGTTTGTGTGTGTGATCTTTTTCTCGACAGGATTTCGAAGCACTTCAGTCATCACCTCAGTCATCACTTCTGTCATAATTTCTGTGGGACTCTGAGGTCTTTTGTTAAGTCCTACATTATCTTATTAACACCATTCTGCTCGATTCTAAAATGGAACCCTCTCCGCATACCTTAATCTGGTAGATAGATACAGTACCTGACTCCTGATAAATCCAATGGTTTGGCACTGTCTTAAATGCACTAAAGTGGTAACATGCACAAATCCAGAGTAAGTCAAAAGAATGTATTTGAATTGTAACTGGTGAACAGCACAAGCTGTAACACACAGATTCCATTCTCAAAGTATCTAAGTATTGAAATGACATAATTAGTGAAGTACTTAATGATAGCAAATCATGTGTCAGTAATCATAAACTCTGGCACGATAATAATATTAATAGTGTCAACAATAACAACCACCAAATCGTCAGTTGCACAGAGCATTGACAGACCATTTTTCTTTAGAGTCCATATACCACTGCTCAAAATGGCTTCCCATCACTGTATCTCCCAAACATAGCATGTAGCTATGACAACAACAGAATGTCCCTCTGGAAACTCCACCTTTGCATTCTGATGCATTCTGCGTTATAGTCCTCCGGGCTATGGCCAAAGCAGTCATCGTGTAAGAGTCTGTTCTCTGAGAGTACGTCAGCTGGTAATATGGCCAGGGTTCATCATGTTTCACACAGATACAGTTGAAGTAGGAAGTTTACATACACTTAGGTTCGAGTCATTAAAACTAGTTTTTCAACCACTCCACAAATTTCTTGTTAACAAACTATAGTTTTGGCAAGTCGGTTGGGACATCTACTTTGTGCAGGACACAAGTAATTTTTCCAACAATTGTTTACAGACAGATTATTTCACTTATAATTCACTGTATCACAATTCCAGTGGGTCCAGAGTTTACATACACAAAGTTAACTGTGCCTTTAAGGACAATAAAGTCAAGGTATTGGAGTGGCCATCACAAAGCCCTGACCTCAATCCTATAGAAAATTTGTGGGCAGAACTGAAAAAGCGTGTGCGCGCAACGAGGCCTACAAACCTGATTCAGTTCCACCAGCTCTGTCAGGAGGAATGGACCAAAATTCACACAACTTATTGTGGGGAGCTTGTAGAAGGCTACCCGAAACGTTTGACCCAAGTTAAACAATTTAAAGGCAATGCTACCAAATACTAATTGAGTGTATGTAAACTTCTCACACACTGGGAATGTGATAAAATAAATAAAAGCTGAAATAAATAATTCTCTCTACTATTAATCGGACATTTCACATTCTTAAAATAAAGTGGTGATCCTAACTGACCTAAGACAGGGAATTTTTACTAGGATTAAATGTCAGGAATTGTGAACAACTGAATGTATTTGGCTAAGGTGTATGTAAACTTCTGACTTCAGCTGTGGATGAAGAGCTGGTGGAGTGTATTAAATGTTTATGGCCTGGCTAGGAGACAGAGGGAATGTGTAGTTAAGCACAGTTATTACACATGTATCTCATAGGATACACGGCCTGCTCTGTCCCATGCTGCTTTTAATTATGCATGTTGTGCTGTTGGGTTTTATGACATTGGCACCATACATTTATAGATGTAATTAAGGGTGAGAGTGGGGAGATGGTGTGTGTAATTAGAGAGGTGATGAGTGATTGAATACGAGTGTATGCATACGTGTTGTTGTTGCTTGTAATGAGTGTTGAGAGTTTGGCTGAAACCGAAAAAGCAGTTCATTGTTTTTGGGTCTGAACACACTGGGGAGAAGA
The DNA here is from genome assembly GCF_045679555.1 of Salvelinus alpinus. Classification (NCBI taxonomy): domain Eukaryota; kingdom Metazoa; phylum Chordata; class Actinopteri; order Salmoniformes; family Salmonidae; genus Salvelinus; species Salvelinus alpinus. The sequence goes on along the minus strand of NC_092105.1, from coordinate 13,504,277 downwards.
CAGTGTTCTGCAGGATTCTGGGAAATGTCATCTACTCTCTATGGATTAGCAGAACTAACTCCTTCTGGGAGCCTTGAGGAGCCGAGTGTTCTCTTGGTTCTAGACACACATCATTTGGGAACAGGGTTCCTAATGGGTCTCAGGTTGGGGACTGAGCCACTGGATGAGAACAGTAGCTCAGGTGAGTCTTGGTCCAGACTGATATTTAGAGGATTGACAAAGCATTTTGACAAAGAGTCAAGAAGAATGAAGGATCTCATGACTGATTTCTCAGTCAGGTCTAGAAACACATGAAAAGGTACATTCCTCCAGGTGGTGTATGAGGTGAGTTACTATGTAAAGCGCTTGGAGTAGCTCAGTTGGTAGAAATGCGCTATATAAATCCAATCCATGATTATTATTGGTTCAGAAATCTCCCGCCCTCCCCTCCCTAGGAACACCATTCTAAAAGGCAGATAGTTGTTGTGGCGATGGAGTCCTCATCACAAACAGGCATGACGGTTCTAGATTCCTCCATGGTTCTAGCCTATACTCTCAGGTTCTAGAGTTATATTGGGCTCTAAGGGTTCCACTACTTGCAAATGAAGGCCAGGGTTCGGTCCATGGATTGGGCCTGGACTTATAGGTTCAACAAAGGTGCAGGTTCTTCTAATTTACAAGTTCTAGGATTTCACTCCTCACAGCTGTCGACTCACAGGTGCATACACTTTCTCACGGAGACAGAGTTCTAAAGTTTAAAGTATTTTTCCCAGCTCAGCTGCACTCCTCACAGTTGCAGGCGAGGATGTAGCGGTAGGTTGCTGTGATGCGGGTCCCTCCGGCGCAGCGGAGCCTCACAGCCTTCAGCTTGGAGGTGTGGGGCTTGCAGCAGAAACAGGTACTCTTGAAGGGCTGCTTCAACACCGAGCTGAAGGAGATGAGAGGGTCGGAGCGGGACGTGTGGCTGCAGTGGCCCTCGCACCGAGCTAGCAACACCATCTGGAGAGGTGGAAGGGAGGAGAGGGCAGGGGAGGAAAGAAGAGGAGAGGGGGGAGAGGAGCAGAGAAGAGAGAAGGAGAGGGAAGGAGGAGAGAGAGAAGAGGGGAGGAAAGGAGAGAAAACATACATGAGCACTTCAAGGGAATTTAGAAAACAATAAAGTTATGTTAACCTGTTCAAAGAGCTGTAGTCTATAAAGTCACTGTCCCAGTCAGGCTGACTCAATCTGTGTCCTGGCAGTAATAGGAGTTAGGCTAGTCTGTCTCACTGTTAACACTGAAAGCTCTGAGTTAGTCACACACACACACACACACACACACACACACACACACACACACACACACACACACACACACACACACACACACACACACACACACACATGTAAATCACATGAGTAACCTCGCCTGAGACCTGAAGACTTGTGTTAGCTCCCTTAGCGCTTTGCAGCATAACAGCAGTGACACATCGCCCTAATTAGTGATGTTGTTTGTTCCAATGGCTCAGTCTCCCTACTGTGTGTCTGTCAGAGGAAAACAACACGGATGACCCATTTCACTGTGTTCCTAGCTACACAACATGGAGGACCTGTTTCACTGTTTTCCTAGCTACTCAACATGGATGACCCATTTCACTGTGTTCCTAGCTACACAATATGGAGGACCTGTTTCACTGTGTTCCTAGCTATACAACATGGATGACCTGTTTCACTGTCTTCCTAGCTACACAACATGGATGACCTGTTTCACTGTCTTCCTAGCTACACAACATGGATGATCTGTTTCACTGTGTTCCTAGCTACATAACATGGATGACCTGTTTCACTGTCTTCCTAGCTACATAACATGGATGATCTGTGTCACTGTGTTCCTAGCTACACAACATGGATGACCTGTTTCACTGTGTTCCTAGCTACACAACATGGATGACCTGTTTCACTGTGTTCCTAGCTACTCAACATGGATGACCTGTTTCACTGTGTTCCTAGCTACACAACATGGATGACCTGTTTCACTGTCTTCCTAGCTACACAACATGGATGATCTGTTTCACTGTGTTCCTAGCTACATAACATGGATGACCTGTTTCACTGTCTTCCTAGCTACATAACATGGATGATCTGTGTCACTGTGTTCCTAGCTACACAACATGGATGACCTGTTTCACTGTGTTCCTAGCTACACAACATGGATGACCTGTTTCACTGTCTTCCTAGCTACTCAACATGGATGACCTGTTTCACTGTCTTCCTAGCTACTCAACATGGATGACCTGTTTCACTGTGTTCCTAGCTACACAACATGGATGACCTGTTTCACTGTCTTCCTAGCTACACAACATGGATGATCTGTTTCACTGTGTTCCTAGCTACATAACATGGATGACCTGTTTCACTGTCTTCCTAGCTACATAACATGGATGATCTGTGTCACTGTGTTCCTAGCTACACAACATGGATGACCTGTTTCACTGTGTTCCTAGCTACACAACATGGATGACCTGTTTCACTGTGTTCCTAGCTACTCAACATGGATGACCTGTTTCACTGTGTTCCTACCTACACAACATGGATGACCTGTTTCACTGTCTTCCTAGCTACTCAACATGGATGACCTGTTTCACTGTGTTCCTAGCTACACAACATGGAGGACCTGTTTCACTGTCTTCCTAGCTACTCAACATGGATGACCCATTTCACTGTGTTCCTAGCTACACAACATGGAGGACCTGTTTCACTGTGTTCCTAGCTATACAACATGGATTACCTGTTTCACTGTCTTCCTAGCTACACAACATGGATGACCTGTTTCACTGTCTTCCTAGCTACACAACATGGATGATCTGTTTCACTGTGTTCCTAGCTACATAACATGGATGACCTGTTTCACTGTCTTCCTAGCTACATAACATGGATGATCTGTGTCACTGTGTTCCTAGCTACACAACATGGATGACCTGTTTCACTGTGTTCCTAGCTACACAACATGGATGACCTGTTTCACTGTCTTCCTAGCTACTCAACATGGATGACCTGTTTCACTGTGTTCCTAGCTACACAACATGGATGACCTGTTTCACTGTCTTCCTAGCTACACAACATGGATGATCTGTTTCACTGTGTTCCTAGCTACATAACATGGATGACCTGTTTCACTGTCTTCCTAGCTACATAACATGGATGATCTGTGTCACTGTGTTCCTAGCTACACAACATGGATGACCTGTTTCACTGTGTTCCTAGCTACACAACATGGATGACCTGTTTCACTGTGTTCCTAGCTACTCAACATGGATGACCTGTTTCACTGTGTTCCTAGCTACACAACATGGATGACCTGTTTCACTGTCTTCCTAGCTACTCAACATGGATGACCTGTTTCACTGTCTTCCTAGCTACACAACATGGATGACCTGTGCCACTGTGGTCCTAGCTACACAACATGGATGAACCATT
>NC_092105.1:13268344-13495844 GCF_045679555.1 Salvelinus alpinus | reverse complement strand
TGTGTGTGTGTGTGTGTGTGTGTGTGTGTGTGTGTGTGTGTGTGTGTGTGTGTGTGTGTGTGTGTGTGTGTGTGTGTACATTCAGCTGACTTACATTGGAGTTGCACTTGTAGAGGGAGTGTGTGATGGTCTCCACAAAGTGATGCCTCATACAGCGGTCTGGGTCTGTATCTCCATGGTGTGTGCTGTGTCCGCTCTCCATCTTACTGCTGCTGGCCTGCACGACCACTACTAGGGGGCAGAAGACCAGCAACAGCAGCAGCCCTGAGGGGGGAGAAAGGGGGTCTGGGGGACGCATACTGGCGCCAGGGAGGGCTGGCTGGGAAGTGGGAAGGGTGTAGGGAGTAGGGGGTAAAGTCAAAGTGGCATGGAGGAATTTCAGAGGGAGACACAGAGATGGTGAGAGAGAGACACCCTCTTTCTTTCTCCCTTTCCACTCCTTTTTATGCCTCTCTGTTTGTCTGTTCTCTTCTCACTGGGAGTGACTTTTATCTCTCTGTTTGTCTGTTTGCATCTCTTCTCACTGGGAGTGACTTTTATCTCTCTGTTTGTCTGTTTGCATCTCTTCTCACTGGGAGTGACTTTTATCTCTCTGTTTGTCTGTATGCATCTCTTCTCACTGGGAGTGACTTTTATCTCTCTGTTTGTCTGTTTGCATCTCTTCTCACTGGGAGTGACCTTTCTCTCTCTGTTTGTCTGTTTGCATCTCTTCTCACTGGGAGTGACTTTTCTCTCTCTGTTTGTCTGTTTGCATCTCTTCTCACTGGGAGTGACTTATCTCTCTGTTTGTCTGTTTGTATCTCGTCTCACTGGGAGTGACTTTTCTCTCTCTGTTTATCTGTTTGCATCTCTTCTCACTGGGAGTGACTTTTCTCTCTCTGTTTCGGTTTCTTTCTTGTTCTCTTTACTGACGTGATGGAGTGAGGCTTTCCCTGCTTCTCTCTCTGTAATGGCAGTGTAAACCCCAATGTGCTGTCATTACCCCATTGTTTTTAGGAAGCCTGTTGCACTTAATATGTCTGAGTAGCCTACAGTTACATAAAAGTATTTTGTAGTTATTACTCAAACCGATAGAGTCACCTGTGACCCTGTAGAACAGGTGTCAAACTCATTCCACGTTGGGCCAGAGTGTCTGCGGGTTTTGGCTCCTCCCTTGTACCTGATTGATGAATTAAGATCACGAATTAGTAAGGAACTCCCTACACCTGGTTGTCCAGGGCTTAATTGAAAGGAACAAGTACTCATTCCATGCAGACACTAAGCCCTCCATGGAATGAGTTCGACACCCCTGCTGTAGGGGTCCAGATTTGAGTTGTGTCAGCTTGAACATTTTGAGAAACGCCCCAGCTAAGCTACGCCTTCAATATAATTTCCCAGTGTGACTTGTCTTTTTGAGTGAATTGTAGGGTTACCCCCCATGACTGTATTTGTTAGTGACAGAGACATGGTTGTTGAATTCATTCATTTTTAGTTCTGTGGCCTTCACCAAACGAGTTCCTAAGTGAATGTTGTCATTAAACTCTTTATGACAATACATTATTTTGGGGCCTATCTTCACCCTAATACAGTGGCCTGAAACACATGGTTTACAAGCCAAATCAGGCCTGCAAGTAGGGTTGCATAATTCTGCTACCTTTCCCCAAATTTTCAGGAATCAGCCAACCAGGATTTCTGAAAAACATGGGAAATTTACCAGCCATTTGCAACCCTACCTGCAAGTCACATTATGCTGGCTTGCAAAGTGCCATTCCTATTGGAATCCTGAGCTTTGCTATCCAACAGTTAGCATTCACCCGCAACCTGCATTCATAATGACTGCCAGGGTCAGGAAGTGTGTGAGGAGACGACCGAAACCATTTCAACTGGAACAACCATTTCAGTAACGAGTGCAAAAAATTTGACCTAAATGATTGGATTAGTTTACAAAAATGTATGTTATTTATCTTTGTGTAGCATAAGATGAATCTGTCATTCAATGAACATGTAAAAACACAGATATTTAGAATAATTCCCCAAAATATGCCTGCAGTAGAGCATGCTGGGTAAAACATTTCCTTTGTTATCATAACTTAAAAAAATAGAGTTGATGAGACTTTGAATCAGATCCACATATACATTTTAAGTAATAATGACTTTTCATCAACTTTGAGTTCAACTTACGAGAAGTATTTGAGTTCAAAATGCGGTAGGGTTTACAGTGGGTGTTGGTGTGGAGCTCCTAGCCTTGGCCCAGGGTGCTGCTGGGGGGGAGGTAAGCGCTTCTGTTGGTCCTCTTCCTGGACCTCTCCATCGCTCCTGTCTATTGGTCTGGATCTGGGAAAAGAGGGAGAGAAAGACGGGAGGAGAGGTGGGTCATCTCTATTTTCTAAACCCCCTTTTCTCAAACTAAGATATTAAGGTGAAAAGTACTGTGTGGTTTATATTATTCCCCTCTAATCAGGGAATGATTCAGACCTGGGACACTAGGTGAGTAGAATCCCCGGCCAATCAGTGGTATGAATTCATACATTTACAGAAGAGCTCCGGACCTTTGTGTTTTTCTCTGGCTCCTCATGGACTACACACAAGGGATACATCGTTTCCAAACGTTTGTGATTTATACTGTTACAGTAGCTATTGAAGTCATAGCAGGAAATGGTAGGATCTCAATTGATTCCACAGCTATTTGTGTTTTCAAATCCTTTTTAGTCCTTTCTAGTCCTTTCTAGTCCTTTCAAATCCTTTCTAATCCTTTCTAGTCCTTTCTAATCCTTTCTAGTCCTTTCTAGTCCTTTCTAATCCTTTCTAGTCCTTTCTAGTCCTTTCTAATCCTTTCTAATCCTTTCTAGTCCTTTCTAGTCCTTTCTAATCCTTTCTAGTCCTTTCTAGTCCTTTCTAGTCCTTTCTAATCCTTTCTAGTCCTTTCTAGTCTTTTCTCATCCTTTCTAGTCATGTAAATGTAGGTTGAGTGATTAAAGTGACGATGCATAGATGACAACAACAGAGAGTAGCAGCGGTGTAAAAGGGGGGGTAATGCAAATAGTCTGGGTAGCCATTTGATTAGGTGTTCAGGAGTCTTATGGCTTGTGGGTAGAAGCTGTGTAGAAGCCTCCCGGACCTAGATTTGGCGCTCCGGCACCGCCTGCCGTGCGATAGCAGAGAGAACAGTCTTTGACTAGGGTGGCTGGAGTCTTGACAATTTTTGGGGCCTTCCTCTGACATGAGGATGATGATGATGATAACTATGACTACGATGATAACAATGACTACAATGATAACTATGACAACTATGATAACTATGGAAACGATGACAAAGATAAAACCAGTTGCTATGCCAGCCAGGTATGTGTGATATTGAAAGGAGCTGTGGGATAAACAACCGTGAAGGCTGGGAGTTTGAGAGGTAGAGCTAGGCTGTTCTCCTCAGTAAGAATAGACTGGGATGTCTGCTGTGCTGTCTAAACCCTGTAGCAGCAGGTTACCGGCCAGCTAAACATCACAGGCAGTATTTATTTTAACAGGCCAACTGATACTTCTATTCCTAACAGGAGGAATTACGAAGAAAAACACTAGGATGGAGGGAGGGATGGAGGGAAGGAGGAATGGAAGGAAGGAGGGAGGGAAGGAAGGAGGAATGGAAGGAAGGAGGGAGGGAAGGAAGGAGGGAGGGATGGAGGGAAGGAGGAATGGAAGGAAGGAGGGAGGGATGGAGGGAAGGAGGAATGGAAGGATGGAGGGAGGGATGGAGGGAAGGAGGAATGGAAGGAAGGAGGGAGGGATGAAGGGAAGGAGGAATGGAAGTAAGGAGGGAGGAATGGAGGGAATGAGGAATGGAAGGAAGGAGGGAGGAATGGAGAGAAGGAGGAATGGAAGGAAGGAGGGAGGGATGGAGGGAATGAGGAATGGAAGGAAGGAGGGAGGAATGGAGGGAATGAGGAATGGAATGAAGGAGGGAGGGAGGGATGGAGGGAAGGAGGAATGGAAGGAAGGAAGGAAGGAAGGAGGGAGGGGGGGTTGTTTTAAATGAATATTTTATTCTGTACTTTTACAAATGAGGAAACCACAGCAGAGTTGAGTGGAAAGGAAGAAAAATGCTAAACAATAGCCTACATTATGTCAAAACAACAATACTAGCCTACATTATGTCAAAACAACAATACTAGCCTACATTATGTCAAAACAACAATACTAGCCTACATTATGTCAAAACAACAATAATACTCTACATTATGTCAAAACAACAATAATACTCTACATTATGTCAAAACAACAACAATAGCCTACATTATGTCAAAACAACAATACTAGCCTACATTATGTCAAAACAACAATACTAGCCTACATTATGTCAAAACAACAATAATACTCTACATTATGTATAAATCAAATCAAATCAAATGTATTTATCAAGCCCTTCTTACATCAGCTGATGTACAGAAACCCAGCCTAAAACCCCAAACAGCAAGCAATGCAGGTGTAGAAGCACGGTGGCTAGGAAAAACTCCCTATAAAGGCCAGAACCTAGGAAGAAACCTAGAGAAGAACCAGGCTATGAGGGGTGGCCAGTCCTCTTCTGGCTGTGCCGGATGGAGATTATAACAGAACATGGCCAAGATGTTCAAGTGTTCATAGATGACCAGCAGGGTCAAATAATAATAATCACAGTGGTTGTCGAGGGTGCAACAACAACAACAATTCCCTACATTATGTCAAAACAACAACAATACTCTACATTATTATGTCAAAAGTCCCACTAGGATAATTTCCTCTGTAGGAACAGGTCAGTCCCTGATCTGGAGTCCTGTTACTGAGAGGGTCACGGCCTGACCTTAGAGATCCTTTTTATGTCTCTATTTGGTTTGGTCAGGGTGTGATTTGGGGTGGGTATTCTATGTTCTTTTGTTCTATTATTTGTATTTCTATGTTTTGGCCGGGTAGAGTTCTCAATCAGGGACAGCTGTCTATCGTTGTCTCTGATTGAGAACCATACTTTGGTAGCCCTTTTTCCCACCTGTCTTTGTGGGAGGTTAACTTTGTATGTGGCACTTAGCCTTAAGCTTCAAGGTTGTTTGGTATTGTTTATTGTTTTGTCGGCGTCATCACCTAATAAAAGGGAATATGTACACTTACCACGCTGCGGTTTGGTCCACTTCATTCAACAGCCGTGACAGAACTTCCCACCACCAAGAGACCAAGCACCGTGGTAAGGGGGAGCAGCGCTATCTGGAGAAATGGACATGGGAGGAGATACTGGACGGGAAGGGACCCTGGAGGCAGGCTGGGGAGTATCGCCGTCCACGGGAGGAACTGGAGGCAGCAAAAGCAGAGCGGCAGCTTTACGAGGGAACACGGCTAGCAAGGAAGCCCGAGAGGCAGCCCCCAAATGTTTTTTTGGGAGGGGGTACACGGGGAGTTTGGCTGAGTCAGTTTGGAGACCTGAGCCAACTCCCCATGCTTACCGTGGCGAGCGTTGTACTGGTCAGGCACCGCACTGTTATGCGGTGCAGCGCACGGTGTCTCCAGCACGCGTTCTTAGCCCGGTGTGCTACATTCCAGCTCCCCGCATCTGCCGGGCTAGGGTGAGCATCCAGCCAGGATGGGTTGTGCCAGCCCTGCTCTCCAGGCCTCCAGTGCGCCTCCTCGGCCCAGTATATCCTGTGCCGGCTCTGCGCACTGTGTCTCCGGTACGTCTGCACAGCCCAGTGCGTCCTGTGCCAGCGCCCCGCATTTGCAGGGTGAAGATAACCACCCAGCCAGGACGGGTGGTGCAGGCTCCAAGCTTGAGACCTCCAGTGCGCCTCCACGGCCCAGTGTATCCGGTGCCTCAGCCAAGGACAAGGCCTCCTGTATGTCTCTCCAGCCTGGTGTGTCCTGTGCCTGCGCCCAGAAATAATCCTCCTGTATGACTCCCCAGCCTGGTGAGCCCTGTGGCAGCTCCACGTACCAGATTTCCCATACGTCTCCTCACTCCAGTGATGATCCATGGCAAGAAGCCTCCAGTGATGATCCATGGCACGAAGCCTCCAGTGATGATCCATGGCAAGAAGCCTCCAGTGATGATCCATGGCACGAAGCCTCCAGTGATGATCCATGGCAAGAAGCCTCCAGTGATGATCCATGGCATGAGGCCTCCAGTGATGCTCCATGGCAAGAAGCCTCCAGTGATGATCTATGGCATGAAGCCTCCAGTGATGATCCATGGCAAGAAGCCTCCAGTGATGATCCATGGCACGAAGCCTCCAGTGATGATCCATGGCACGAAGCCTCCAGTGATGATCCATGGCACGAAGCCTCCAGTGATGATCCATGGCAAGAAGCCTCCAGTGATGATCCATGGCACGAAGCCTCCAGTGATGATCCATGGCAAGAAGCATCCAGTGATGATCCATGGCACGAAGCCTCCAGCGACGTTCTCCAGTCCGGAGCCTCCAGCGACGTTCTCCAGTCCGCAGCCTCCAGCGACGGTCTCCAGTCCGCAGCCTCCAGCGACGGTGCCCAGTCCGGGGCCTGCAACGAGGGTCCCCAGTCCGGGGCCCGCTACGAGGGTCCCCGCACCAGAGGTGCCACCAAAGTGGGGTGAGCCAGTGGTGGAGCGGGGTCTGCGTCCCGCACCTGAGCCGCCACCGCGGATAGATGCCCACCCAGACCCTCCCCTATAGGTTCAGGTTTTGCGGCCGTAGTCCGCACCTTTGGACTAGGGTTCTGTCACGCCCTGACCTTAGAGATCCTTTTTATGTCTCTATTTGGTTTGGTCAGGGTGTGATTTGGGGTGGGTATTCTATGTTCTTTTGTTCTATTATTTGTATTTCTATGTTTTGGCTGGGTAGAGTTCTCAATCAGGGACAGCTGTCTATCGTTGTCTCTGATTGGGAACCATACTTTGGTAGCCCTTTTTCCCACCTGTCTTGGTGGGAAGTTAACTTTGTTTGTGGCACTTAGCTTTAAGCTTCACGGTTGTTTGGTATTGTTTATTGTTTTGTCGGCGTCCTCACCTAATAAAAGGGAATATGTACGCTCACAACGCTGCACTTTGGTCCACTTCTTTCAACGGCCGTGACAGGGAGGGTGAGTCCCTAATCTGAAGTCCTGTTACAGAGAGGGTCAGGCCCTGATCTGGAGACCTGTTATTGAGAGGGTCTCGAGACAGTGAGCCACGGCCTTCACTCACTCACACACACACGCACACACACACACATAGACACGCACAAACGGATGCACACACAGCCGCACACACACACTGCTTTCCCAACCCTCCACACACCACCTCTCCATACCCCCCCCCCCCCCCCCTTAACTGCCCAACAATCTCTTAACCTTTACCGAACCTCAACCCCGGATCCGGGAGCACCCCCCACCCCCCACACACTGATTAGCATAGATAGCATAGCTTCAGAAGTAGATAGTAGCATCTAAATATCATTAAATCACAAGTCCAAGACACCAGATGAAAGATACAGATCTTGTGAATAAAGCCACCATTTCAGATTTTTAAAATGTTTTACAGGGAAGACAAAATATGTAAATCTATTAGCTAAACACGTTAGCAAAATACACCACTATTCTAACTCCATCAGTTTCTTACTCCTTCAGGTGCTATCACCAATTCGGCTCAACTAAGATATTGATAGCCAATAACCTATAAAAAAAACCATCAGATGACAGTCTGATAACATATTCATGGTATAGGATAGTTTTTGTTAGAAAAAAGTGCATATTTCAGGTAGAAATCACAGTTTACAATTGCACCGACCATCACAAATCCACTAGAATTACTAGATAGAGCAACGTGTATGACCAATTTACTCATCATAAAACATTTCATAAGAATAGACAAAGCATAGCAATGGAAAGACCCAGATCTTGTGATTCCAGACAATATTTCAGATTTTCTAAGCGTTTTACAGCGAAAACACAATAAATCGATAAGTTAGCATACTACATGTGAAAACGTTACCAGAGCATCGATTCCAGCCAAAGAGCGCTATAACGTAATCACCGCCAAAAGATATTAATTTTTTCACTAACCTTCTCAGAATTCTTCCGATGACACTCCTGTAACATCATTTTACAACATACATATACAGTTTGTTCGAAAAGGTGCATATTTAGCCATACAAAACCGTGGTTACACAATAAAAATACTAGGAAATCAAGCCTCAATATGTCTGACGTCATCTATCAGAGTGATCTAGTTTAATTAAAAGCTAATCATATACTTGACTAAAAAATACAGGGTTGACAGGAATCGAAAGACAAATTAGTTCTTAATGCAACCGCTGATTTACATTTTTAAAATTATCCTTACTTTTCAATACAGGGTTGGCCAAGTGAAGCTACACCAAACAAAATGGCGATGTATGCGTTTAAAATATTTCGACAGAAACACGGTTTATCATATTAAATATTGCTTACTTTGAGCTGATCTTCCATCATATTCTTGGGCAATGTATCCTTTCTATGTTATAAACGTCTTTTGGTCGATAGATGTCCTCTGTCCTTCGAAATGTCCACTAACAACGACCGAGACCGCGAAACGTTCCCAAAGCTAGAAAGTGCACGACAAATAAATTCCTCAGAATCGCACTAAACGGATATAAATTGCTATAAAACGATTAAAATTAACTACATTATGATGTTTTTAACAACTATAACGACTGAAAACATGACCGGAGAAATATAGCTGGTTAGAAAACGATTTGGAACGAGGCAGGTCCGATGGCCTTCACGCTTGAGGCGCACGTTGAGAAAGGGGGGTCTCTGTACATTTTGGGCTTTTATAATGGCTGGGAATATCCCATCGAGTTCATTGAAAACGTGATGACGTACAGACACCCAGAGGAAGACGTAGGTAGTGTCGGTTTCTTCATAGCATTCACTGTGGCCTTATAAACAGACCCCAGATCAGAGGTAAAAATTTCTGAAATCTGAACCCTGTCATGAAAAGTGCTGTAAAAATTGTTCTGTACCACTCAGAGACAAAATTTCAACTCCTATAGAAACTATAGACTGTTTTCTATCCAATAATAACAATAATATGCATATTGTACGATCAAGAATTTAGCACGAGGCAGTTTAATTTGGAGACCCAAATATGCTAATGCGGAACAGCACCCCCTATAGTTGCAAGAAGGAACTTAAGCTCTCAACCTGCTCCACTACAGCCCCGTTGATGAGAATGGGGGTGTGCTCGGCCCTCCTTTTCCTGTAGTCCACAATCATCTCCACGTTGAGGGAGAGGTTGTTATCCTGACACCACACGGCCAGGTCTCTGACCTCCTCCGTATAGGCTCATCGTTGAAAATGTCAGTGAAGACACTTGCCAGTTGGTCAACACATGCTCGGAGTACACATCCTGGTAATCAGCCAGAGCATTTAGAAATGGAACTGAAGTTTCAACTGATTGGGTTGCCATGTTGTCGAATGTTGAAACGTGATACCATTCTATCAGTTTTCCCCTTCACATCAAATAGGGAGCTATCCGATCAGCCAACATCAGCATAGCAGAGAAAATAAGTCAAGCTTAGGTAATGTAGCTAACTTTACCTAGATAACTAGCTAGCTAGCGAACTACGTTTGTTTATCTAAACCAATATCTAGCTAGCTTTCATAATACGCTGGCTAGAAATTCCAAAGCATATCAATGTAATTAGGCGGCTGTTATCTGGCGATGTGATTTGCAACTTTGCAAGCTAACCTTAGTTTCGTTAGGTTACGTTAGCTAACATTAGCTAGCTAGAAAACTAACTACCGCAGAGGCTAACGTGACTGTGTTCTATTTAGAGTCTGATCCCATCAACATCTGCAGAGGATCTGCAGAGGACATCAAGCTCAGCACCAGGAATTAGTGTAAGTCACCTTCTAAAATTGTATTAAAATCAACTAAATATTTCTATGACTCCGAAATGAGCAAATAAATATATTGGCGCAGGGCATAAACATGGTCCATAGTTGGACTACAACTTCTACTGTAGTTCTCTCTGTATTATGGAGGCTTAGTTGATTGTTCATGCAAGGCATGAAGTCTAAATTGGAGAAAAGGAGGTATTAGTAAGGAGGGGATGGTGTTGGTGATTGACTGGTGTCTGTTGGGTGTGGGTACTGTGTGTGAAGGTTAGTATGCATGATCTATTAACATGAAGGGGGTGGGTGGATAGTGCCTTGTTTGAGTGTGTATTGATGGGGGAAAAGTAGTAAAATGTTGGTTTATCACCGACTAGTCTAAGCATATGTTAAAATGTGGCTAACCAACTGTGGTAATATGCGGGGTTTTTTGCAACTTATTTTGTACATAATGTTTCTGCCACCGTATCTTACGGCAAAAAAAGGATATAGGATATACTGCTAGCACCCAACAAGGCCAACATCCCCGTTATTGGCAAGAGAAAGAGAATCAGGTACAGAGGACACAGAGTGGGGTGCCTCGCAAGGATCCACAGAAGGCGAGTGGGAAAGCTGCCGTTACCGTCAATATTACTCGCCAATGGACAATCATTGGACAATAAATTAGACGAGGTACGATCACGAATATCCTACCAATGGGACATCAAAAACTGAAACATCTTATGTTTCACGGAATTGTGGCTGAATGATGACATGGATATTCAGCTAGCAGGATATATGCTGCACCGGCTCGATAAAACAGCACACTCCGGTAAGACGAGGGGGGATCACCGACAACGATGAGACAGCCTACAGGGAGGAGGTAAGGGCTCTGGAAGTGTGCTGCCAGTAAAATAAGGTCAGAGACCTGGCCGTGTGGTGCCAGGATAACAACCTCTCCCTCAACGTGGAGATGACTGTGGACTACAAGAAAAGGAGGACCTAGCACGCCCCCATTCTCATCGATGGGGCTGTAGTGGAGCAGGTTGAGAGCTTCAAGTTCCTTGGTGTCCACATCACCAACAAACTAGAATGGTCCAAATACACCAAGGCAGTCGTGAAGAGGACAAGACAAAGCATATTCCCCCTCAGGAGACTGAAAAGATTTGGCATGGGTCCTCAGATCCTCAAAAGGTTCTACAGCTGCAACATCGAGAGCATCCTGACTGGTGCATCACTGCCTGGTACGGCAACTACTCGGCCTCCGACTGCAAGGCACTACATCACTGGGGCCAAGCTGTCTGCCATCCAGGACCTCTACACCAGGCGGTGTCAGAGGAAGGCCATAAAAATTGTCAATGACCCCAGCCACCCCAGTCATAGACTGTTCTCTCTACTACCGCATGGCAAGTGGTACCAGAGCGGCAAGTCTAGGACCAATAGGCTTCTCAGCAGCTTTTACCCCCAAGCAATAAGACTACTGAACAGGTATACAAATGGTTACTAGGACTATTTGCATTGTGCCCCACCCCCCTATTTTACGCTGCTGCTACTCTCTGTTTATCATATGTGCATAGTCACTTTAACCATATCTACATGTACATACTACCTTAATTATCCCGACTAACCGGTGTCTGTTTATAGCCTCCCTACTGTATATAACCTCGCTACTGTTTTTTTTCACTGTCTTTTTACTGTTGTTTTTTATGTCTTTACTTATCTATTGTTCACCTAATACCAATTGTTTTACTTACAAATGACACTGTTGTTTAGTAAGTAAGCATTTCACTGTAAGGTCTACACCTGTTGTATTCGGTGCACGTGACAAATAAAGTTTGATTTGATTTGACTGAGTCCTACAGACATCCTGTTGCTGATGACGTTGATCTTGACACCAGCTTTTGTAGAGTCTATAGACACACTGGATGAAATGTTTCAGCCTGCAACAAGCTCAACATCATCTGACTTTGAAACAAGCTAGGACAGCCAAAGGTATTTATAAAAGCACAATACCCTCTTTAGAAAACAAAATCACCAAGACAAGTGCTGCTCAAACTTTTCACACCCTTGCAGTCAGTTCTTTGGCATGGGGGAGAGGGGCTGTTAGTGTACTATTCTAGCATATTCACTCTATTGTTGGCAGTGCTTGTCTACTCAACAGCATGACCGTAGGTGCTCGTAGACAACAATACACAACTAGACTGTCTACAAGTCAAGCTCCCCTCAAACCTTTCACACCTTTGCTAACAGCCAATCTCAGTGCCCCATTATTGACTCTGAGTGTAACAAAACACATATCAGTCTATTGTACCTTTTCGTTTACAGATGAACATAGTTTAGTATATGTTTTACACATCCTAATGATCAGTCTTCATGTTTTACACATCCTAATGATCAGTCTTCATGTTTTACACATCCTAATGATCAGTCTTCATGTTCTACACATTCTAATGATCAGTCTTCATGTTTTACACATCCTAATGATCAGTCTTCATGTTTTACACATCCTAATGATCAGTCTTCATGTTTTACACATTCTAATGATCAGTCTTCATGTTTTACACATTCTAATGATCAGTCTTCATGTTTTACACATTCTAATGATCAGTCTTCATGTTTTACACATCCTAATGATCAGTCTTCATGTTTTACACATTCTAATGATCAGTCTTCATGTTTTACACATCCTAATGATCAGTCTTCATGTTTTACACATCCTAATGATCAGTCTTCATGTTTTACACATTCTAATGATCAGTCTTCATGTTTTACACATTCTAATGATCAGTCTTCATGTTTTACACATCCTAATGATCAGTCTTCATGTTCTACACATTCTAATGATCAGTCTTCATGTTTTACACATCCTGATGATCAGTCTTCATGTTTTACACATCCTGATGATCAGTCTTCATGTTTTACACATCCTAATGATCAGTCTTCATGTTTTACACATCCTGATGATCAGTCTTCATGTTTTACACATCCTGATGATCAGTCTTCGTGTTTTACACATCCTAATGATCAGTCTTCATGTTTTACACATTCTAATGATCAGTCTTCATGTTTTACACATTCTAATGATCAGTCTTCATGTTTTACACATCCTGATGATCAGTCTTCATGTTTTACACATCCTGATGAGCAGTCTTCATGTTTTACACATTCTGATGATCAGTCTTCATGTTTTACACATTCTAATGATCAGTCTTCATGTTTTACACATTCTAATGATCAGTCTTCATGTTTTACACATCCTGATGATCAGTCTTCATGTTTTACACATTCTAATGATCAGTCTTCATGTTTTACACATTCTAATGATCAGTCTTCATGTTTTACACATTCTAATGATCAGTCTTCATGTTTTACACATTCTGATGATCAGTCTTCATGTTTTACACATTCTAATGATCAGTCTTCATGTTTTACACATTCTAATGATCAGTCTTCATGTTTTACACATTCTAATGATCAGTCTTCATGTTTTACACATTCTAATGATCAGTCTTCATGTTTTACACATCCTGATGATCAGTCTTCATGTTTTACACATCCTGATGATCAGTCTTCATGTTTTACACATCCTAATGATCAGTCTTCATGTTTTACACATTCTAATGATCGGTCTTCATGTTTTACACATCCTGATGATCAGTCTTCATGTTTTACACATCCTAATGATCAGTCTTCATGTTTTACACATTCTAATGATCAGTCTTCATGTTTTACACATTCTAATGATCAGTCTTCATGTTTTACACATTCTAATGATCAGTCTTCATGTTTTACACATTCTAATGATCAGTCTTCATGTTTTACACATCCTAATGATCAGTCTTCATGTTTTACACATTCTAATGATCGGTCTTCATGTTTTACACATCCTAATGATCAGTCTTCATGTTTTACACATTCTAATGATCAGTCTTCATGTTTTACACATTCTAATGATCAGTCTTCATGTTTTACACATCCTAATGATCAGTCTTCATGTTTTACACATCCTGATGATCAGTCTTCATGTTTTACACATTCTAATGATCAGTCTTCATGTTTTACACATCCTAATGATCAGTCTTCATGTTTTACACATCCTGATGATCAGTCTTCATGTTTTACACATCCTAATGATCAGTCTTCATGTTTTACACATCCTGATGATCAGTCTTCATGTTTTACACATCCTAATGATCAGTCTTCATGTTTTACACATCCTGATGATCAGTCTTCATGTTTTACACATCCTAATGATCAGTCTTCATGTTTTACACATTCTAATGATCAGTCTTCATGTTTTACACATCCTAATGATCAGTATTCACGTTTTACACATTCTAATGATCAGTCTTCATGTTTTACACATCCTGATGATCAGTCTTCATGTTTTACACATTCTAATGATCAGTCTTCATGTTTTACACATCCTGATGATCAGTCTTCATGTTTTACACATCCTGATGATCAGTCCTCCTGGTTCTTTCTACACTCCACAGCCAGGTGGACAAGCCTCTCGTACACTTTATTTACCACCCACTGCTTCGATGCTGGCCCAGATTGACTCCAATGCGTCCGACAGTTGTGTCATGTTGGCTGGATGTCCTTTGGGTGGTGAACCATTCTTGATACACACGGGAGCGTAAAAAACCCCAGCAGTGTTTCAGTTCTTGACACAAACCTGGCACCTACTACCATACCCCGTTCAAAGGCAATTCAATATTTTATCTTGCCCATTCCCCCTCTGAATGGCACACATACCACAATCCATTTCTAAATCCCCATCAAAATCCGTCAGTTTAAACTAAAGATACTGTCTCTGCTGCACATCTGCCTTGTCAGCCTTCCGAATCTGCGGTGGAAGGTGGCCGAGTTACAGTACAGTAGTGTTTGTCAGACTCTCACCAATACGATTGTGTTCTCCGTTTTGCTCTACATTCCCCACAAGTGTCATGGGACTGTCTGAAGGTAACCCTGTACAAGTTAAAAAAATGAATGAAAGTATGGAGGTAGTTTTGTGGCAATAAAAAAATGGGTAAAATCTGTGTCCAGAAAACTGATACCTTTCCTTTATATCTCTAGATACAGTGCCTTCTGGAAAGTGTTCAGACCCCTTGACTTTTTCCACATTTTGTTATGTTACAGCCTTATTCTAAAATGGATTAAAAAAATAATAATCCTTATCAATCCACACACAATAACCCATAATGACAAAGCAAACATTTATTTAAAAAAAATCGAATTAAAAAACATTTACATAAGTATTCAGACACTTTACTCAGTACTTTGTTGAAGCACCTTTGGCAGCGATTACAGCCTTGAGTCTTCTTGGGTTTGACGCTACAAGCTTGGCACACCTGTATTTGGGGAGTGTCTCCCATTCTTCTTTGTAGATCCTCTCAAACTCTGTCAGGTTGGATGGGGAGTGTTGCTGCACAGCTATTTTTAGGTCTTTCCAGAGATGTTCGATCGGGTTCAAGTCCAGGCTCTGGCTGAGCCACTCAAGGACATTCAGAGACTTGTCCCGAAGTCATTCCTGCGTTGTCTTGGCTGTGTGCTTAGGGTCATTGTCCTGTTGGAAGGTAAACCTTTTCCCCAGTATGAGGTCCTGAGCGCTCTGGAGCAGGTTTTCAACAAGAATCTATTTTTCTACGTTCATCTTTCCCTCAATTTTGACTAATCGCGGCAGGTAGCCTAGTGGTTAGAGCGTTGGACTAATAACCGGGAGGTTGCAAATCCACATCACATCACAGCTGACAAGGTAAAAATATGTTGTTTTGCCCCTGAACAAGGCAGTTAACCCACTGTTCCTAGGCTGTCTTTGAAAATAAGAATTTGTTCTTAACTGACTTTCCAAGTTAAATAAAGGTAAAATAAAAAATTAATTTAAAAAGTCTCCCAATCCCTGCTGCTGAAAAACATCCCCACAGCATGATGCAGCCACCACCATGCTTCACCATAGGGATGGTGCCAGGTTCCCTCCAGACGTGACGTTTGGCATTCAGGTCAAAGAGTTCAATCTTGGTTTCATCAGACCAGAGAATCTTGTTTTTCATGGTCTGAGAGTCCTTTAGGTGACTTTTGGCAAACTCCAAGCGGGCTGTCATGTGCCTTTTAATGAGGAGTGGCTTTCATCTGGCCACTACCATAAAGGCCTGATTGGTGGAGTGCCGCAGAGATGGTTGTCCTTCTGGAAGGTTCTCCCATCTCCACAGGGGAACTCTGGAGCTCTGTCAGAGTGACCATCGGGTTCTTGGTCACCTCCCTGACCCGATTGCTCAGTTTGGCCAAGTGGCCAGCTCTAGGAAGAGTCTTGGTGGTTCCAAACGTCTTCCATTTAAGAATGATTGAGGCCACTGTGTTTCTTGGGGACCTTCAATGCTGCAGAAATGTTTTGGTACTCTTCGCCAGATTTGTTCCTCGACACAATCCTGTCTTGGAGCTCTATAGACAATTCCTTTGACCTCATGGCTTGGTTTTTGCTCTGACAACTGTGAGACAGGTGTGTGCCTTTCCAAATCATGTCCAATCATTTGAATTTACCACAGGTGGACTCCAATCAAGATGTAAAAACATCTCAAGTATGATCAATGGAAACAGAATGCACCTGAGCTCAATTTCGAGTCTCAAAGCAAAGGGTTTGAATATTTATGTAAACAAGGTATTTCTGTTTTTTGTTTTTAATACATTTGCAAAAATGTCTAAAACCTGTTTTCACTTTGTCATTATTAGTTATTGTGTGTAGATTGATGAGGAAAATGTTCTTCAACAAAGTACTGAGTAAAGGGTCTGAATACTTATGTAAATGTGATATTTCAGTTTTTTATTTTAAATACATTTTTGCATTGTCATTATGGGGTATTGTGTGCAGATTGGTGAGGAAATTAAACAATTTAATATATTATAGAATAAGGCTGTAACATAACAAAATGTGGAAAAAGTCAAGGGGTCTGAATACTTTCCAAGTATACTGTATAGGACACACACCTCAAAACCTTATTCCTTATGATTTATTTTTACTGTCTGTTTTGCCATTTATGAATGTGTTATTCAATGCGTTTCAATGGGCTAAAGTAGAAGGCCTAATTCAATATTTTATCAAACAATTTAAAAATATTTTGGGGGGATACCTACAGGGGTCCTAAAATTCTAAATCAAACAGCTAAATGAGCCATGGTATGACCATTCTAAAACAATTCCATATGTTAGCTTAGTAGAATCTCCAATAGCTGAGGATCTTAATAATTAAACCCTTAGCCTACAATTTCCTCGCTCCCGCGGGAAATGTTTAAGCTAGAGCTGCGTATCCACCGCATCCTCCGATATCGCCCTTCCACCTTACCTGTCACCCTAGACCCACTTCAATTTGCTTACCGCCCCAATAGATCCACAGACGATGCAATCGCCATCACACTGCACACTGCCCTAACCCATCTAGACAAGAGGAATACATATGTAAGAATGCTGTTCATTGACTGTCGCTCAGCATTCAACACCATATTACACTCCAAGCTCAAGGCCCTGGGACTCCCAATCACGGACAGATGTGAAACAGTCTGGATTCAAACCAGGGTGCCTGTAGTGTCACCTCTAGCACTGAAATACAGTGCGCCACTCGGGAGCCCACACTGACAGTGTGGTGAAGAAGGTGAAGAAGTGTGGTGAAAAAGGCGCAACAGCTCCTCTTCAACCTCAGGAGGCTGAAGACATTTGGCTTGTCATCTAAAACCCTCACAAACTTTTACAGATGCACAATAGAGAGAATCCTGTCGGGGTGTATCACCGCTTGGTACGGCAACTGCACCGCTCCCAACCGCAGGGCTCTCCAGAGGGTGGTGTGGTCTGCCCAACACATCACCGGGGGCAAACTACCTGCCATCCAGGACACCTACAGCACCCCATGTCACAGGAAGGCCAAAAAGATCATCAAGGACATCAACCACCCGAGCCACTGCCTGTTCAAACCGCTATCATTCAGACGGCGAGGTCAGTACAGGTGCATCAAAGCTGGGACCGAGAAACTGAAAAACAGCTTCTATCTCAAGGCCATCAGACTGTTAATTAGCCATCACAAGAACAATAAATGGAACACTAGCCACTTTAATAATGTCTACATATCTTGCATTTCCCATCTCATATGTGTATACTGTATCCTATAACATTCTACCGTATCTTATTCTATGCCACTATGACTTTGCTCGTCCATATATTTTATATTCTTAATTCCAGTCCTTTACTAGATTTGTGTGTATTGGGTATATGTTGTGTAATTGTTAGATATTACTTGTTAGATATTACTGCACTGTCGGAGCTGTGTGACCAATACATTTGGATTGGATTTGAAAGGTGGCAAAGCTAGATCGTGTTTGTCAGACCATGAGACATCCCGACCGTTCATCTTCTTACAAAAATGTCTGTAGCGTCCGAACGGTTTGGCCTACAATTATGACCACTCTGTTAAAAGATGAGGCTCTCACCAACACGATGGCGTTCGCCAGTTAAAAAAATGAATGGAAGTATATATGGAGATAGTTTAGTTCCTAAATAAGGGATAAATAAAAAATAAATAATAATACGTTTCCTGATCATTCTTATATCTCTCAGATATAGGACAGACACTTCAGAACAAACTTCCTTTAGATTCTCTATTGGACTGTCTGTTGTTCCATGTAATGCCAAATTCAATGTTCCATCCAATAATTTTTTCATATATTTTTTTGATACCTTAAAGTGTATTAAAATTCCAAATCAAATAGCTAAATGATCCTTGGCATGACCCCCCCTCCCCCCTCCCCTGGCTTAGACAGGGCTCAGAGTCTAGAGGGTTTTAAGGCAATGAGAAAGAAAGGGAGAGATTAGTTTGTAGTGTTTTCCCATGCTATGGTGGATGCCTAGCTGACACATGCACGAACACGCCAACACACACACACACACACACACAAACACACACACAACTCGACCCCCTGGAGGCTGCAGGCGAGGAGTTTCTTTGCTAAACTGAGGCAGACAGGGATTCTGTAAGATTTCACATACCACATTTTCATTCCCACCAAGTTTGACTACACAATAGGTGGGTCTTTCCACAAAAGTGGATATTGTTTTTATATTTTAAGTAGAAATTGTGCACCAATATTGAATATTAAAAGCCTTTTATATTAAATGAAGTGCTCTTTAATTTAAACCACATGGATAATTAAATTTCTTTTATATGAATAAAGCCTGATAAAGTAAAAAAATCTGTATTTTGACATGTCCCTCCATCAACCCTGTGTCACTTCTAAGAAGATTTTAAACTTTAAGGTTTTGGCCTTTCTAGGGAATTTTTCCTAGCCACCGTGCTTCTACACCTGCATTGCTTGCTGTTTGGGGTTTTAGGCTGGGTTTCTGTACAGCACTTCGAGATATTAGCTGATGTACGAAGGGCTATATAAAATAAACTTAAAATAAACTTGATTTAACCCAAACTTTAACCCAATCCCCAAATGTATCCAAGTTTCACCATCATTGTAAAGTTATTTTGTTGCTTTGGCAAAGTAATTTCTGAGGATTATGATTTATTTCTTGTGATTAGTGAATAATTAACATATACGGTTTAAGGTCAAACCTGTTCCATGGTGAAACTATTCCTTTTTATTTTATCAAAAGAAGCATTGAACATCTAAAAGTAAAATCAGAGAGTAGAAGCAGGTAAGCTTTATTTGGCACTTAATAGGCACTTACTATAGTAATTTTTTTATTTAACCTTTTGGTATGGGAAAAATGTTTTTTTTTATGAAGTCGAACATGTGCTCTTTAAGACAGAATGTAATTTTTATTTTTTTTACCAAGGTAGACTTCTCAAAAGGCACCACATTGGTGGAACGACCCAGGTGTTTTGTCATTGCTGTCGGTGAGTTGTGATGAGGTGCATAAATATCCCTGCGTGGTGCCAACTTCTCTTTTTGGTCTTTGGCTGGAGAATAGAGACACGCATACATGTACATGTGTGTGTATGTGAATTGCTGGTATTCTAGTGTGGCTGGGAAATAATATCTTCTGAAGGGTCCTCTCATCTTTATCTGTGTGTTGGAAGCAGTCCACAGCTGTTATGGGGACCTGTCTGTCCCCATAGGTAACTGCTGCCTGACAGACACATAACTGCAGCGGAAGACAGGGAGGGATGGGGGGGGAGTGTTTGTAGGTAAAAAGTTGGATGTCTATTTTTCTCTCTCTCTCTCTCTCCCTCCCCACACCATGCCAAGTTTACGTCGTCGCTTTCTGTTCAATCCCTTCCTCCATTGTTTCACCAGCTTTGAATAAACTAAAGGGCAGATTCTTTAGAGAGGCACACATACACACACACTGACAGACCCTTCAAAGTTAAGCCCCTCTCTAAATATATCCCCCTGGTAGAGATAAGACAAACAGTGTGGATTTGAGGCTGGTTTTCAGCCAATGATAGGCAGCCATGTGAGCCAAGTTAGGTTTACCATTGATGAGAGAGAGAGAGAGAGCGAGAGAGAGAGAGAGAGAGAGAGAGAGAGAGAGAGAGAGAGAGAGAGAGAGAGAGAGAGAGAGAGAGAGAGAGAGAGAGAGAGAGAGAGAGAGAGAGAGAGAGAGAGAGAGAGAGAGAGACTGACTGACTGACCTGCAAGTCTGTGTCTGTGTGTGTGTGTGTGTACTTTATGTGGTCCAGTACACCCCTCTGATCCTGTTGTCCTGTTATCCTTGCTTTTATATGAATGGACCTCCTCATCCCTGGGCTCAGTAGCTAAGACCCCTCTGTAATCCAATTGACTATGATCTAAGACCAGTCATTGTCTATGATCTAAGACCAGTCATTGTCTATGATCTAAGACCAGTCATTGTTTATGATCTAAGACCAGTCATTGTCTATGATCTAAGACCAGTCATTGTTTATGATCTAAGACCAGTCATTGTCTATGATCTAAGACCAGTCATTGTTTATGATCTAAGACCAGTCATTGTCTATGATCTAAGACCAGTCATTATTTATGATCTAAGACCAGTCGTAAGCTACATATTATACATTACGTGTTAAACATTATATAAGGATTATATAGAGATTCAATCAATGTGATGTGGGGGGAGATTCTCCATATAGTCAATAAAAGGTTGCCAAATTCTGTAAAATGTCTTTAACTTATTCCTCAAGCAGTAAGTGATTTTCTCCAGTGGGATACAACTATTAACTTCTGATAGCCACATTGAAACTGGCAGGGAGGAATCCGATTTCCATTTCAAGGCAATACATTTCTTGGCAATTGCTAGCAATATTTCTGTTAGCTTTATAGTTTGGCTTTGCCTAAGATTGGAGTTAGTAAAGTTACCCAGTAGCCAGTCATTGTCTATGATCTAAGACCAGTCATTGTCTATGATCTTAGCCCAGTCATTGTCTATGATCTCAGCCCAGTCCTTGTCTATGATCTTAGCCCAGTCATTGTCTATGATCTCAGCCCAGTCATTGTCAATGATCTAAGCCCAGTCATTGTCCATTATCTAAGCCCAGTCATTGTCTATGATCTAAGCCCAGTCATTGTCTATGATCTAAGACCAGTCATTGTCTATGATCTCAGCCCAGTCATTGTCTATGATCTCAGCCCAGTCATTGTCTATGATCTCAGCCCAGTCATTGTCTATGATCTCAGCCCAGTCATTGTCTATGATCTAAGCCCAGTCATTGTCTATTGTCTATGATCTCAGCCCAGTCATTGTCTATGATCTAGCCCATTGTCTATCTCAGCCCAGTCATTGTCTAACTAGCCAGTCATTGTCTATGATCTCAGCCCAGTCATTGTCTATGATCTAAGCCCAGTCATTGTCTATGATCTCAGCCCAGTCATTGTCTATGATCTCAGCCCAGTCATTGTCTATGATCTCAGCCCAGTCATTGTCTATGATCTAAGACCAGTCATTGTCTATGATCTAAGACCAGTCATTGTCTAATGATTATATTTATTGACCAGGACCAACTACATCACTGAGGCCTCTCCAGACTAATCACACACCCAATTTCTTGGGCCACTATACCTATTTTGCCAATTGGACTGGACCACTTTGTTACACGGAACCCTACTAATCACTCACGACTGTCCTATTCGATGGTTATTCTTTAAAAGTGCCTTCCTCACCATCTTAAATAAGCATGCCCCATTCAAAAAATGTAGAACCAGGAACAGTTATAGCCCTTGCTTCACTCCAGACTTGACTGCCCTTGACCAGCACAAAAACATCCTGTGGCATACTGCATTAGCATCGAATAGCCCCCGTGATATGCAACTTTTCAGGGAAGTTAGGAACCAATATACACAGGCAGTTAGGAAAGCTAAGGCTAGCTTTTCAAACAGAAATTTGCATCCTGTAGCACAAACTCAAAAAAGTTCTGGGACACTGTAAAGTCCATGGAGAAAAAGAGCACCTCCTCCCAAATGCGCACTGCACTGAGGCTAGGAAACACTGTCACCACCGATAAATCCACTATAATTGAGAATTTCAATAAGCATTTTTCTATGGCTGGCCATGCTTTTCACCTGGCTACACCTACCCCGGTCAACTGCCTTGCACCCCCCACAGCAACTCGCCCATGTCACGACTTCCGCCGAAGTCGGTCCCTCTCCTTGTTCGGGCGGCATTCGGCGGTCGACGTCACCGGCCTTCTAGCCATCACCGATCCACTTTTCATTTTCCATTTGTTTTGTCTTTGTTTTCTACACACCTGGTTTCAATTCCCCACATTACATGTTCATTATTTAACCCTCTGGTTTCCCCAATTTTTGTGTGCGTGTTTGTTTTATTGTTAGGCTGTATCTGACGGCTGGTATTATTGTTGCCGGGTTTTGTTGTTACGTCCGTTTATTCGTGGTACCGGTATTTTTCCAGCACCATAGTATTGTGTTTGCACTGGTGTTTTCTTGAATTAAATACCTTGCCCACGCATCTCAGCTCTCCTGTGCCTGACTCCTTTCACCAGTTACCCACAGCCTTGACAGCCCAAACCTCCCCCATTTCTCCTTCACCCAAATCCAGATAGCTGATGTTTTGAAAGCTGCAAAATCTTGATCCCTACAAATCAGCCGGGCTAGACAATCTGGACCCTCTCTTTCTAAAATGATCTCCCAAAAATTGTTGCAACCCCTATTACTAGCCTGTTCAACCTCTCTTTCGTGTCGTCTGAGATTCACAAAGATTGGAAAGCTGCCGTGATCATCCCCCTCTTCCAAGGGGAGACACTCTAGACCCAAACTGCTACAGACCTATATCTATCCTACCCTGCCTTTCTAAGGTCTTCGAAAGCCAAGTCAACAAACAGATTACCGACCATTTCGAATCCCATCGTACCTTCTCCGCTATGCAATCTGGTTTCAGAGCTGGTCATGGGTGCACCTCAGCCACGCTCAAGGTCCTAAAAGATATCATAACCACCATCGATAAGAGACATTACTGTGCAGCCGTATTCATCGACCTGGCCAAGGCTTCGACTCTGTCAATCACCACATTCTTATCGGCAGACTCAGCAGCCTTGGTTTCTCAAATGACTGCCTCACCTGGTTCACCAACTACTTCTCTGATAGAGTTCAGTGTGTCAAATCGGAGGGCCTGTTGTCCGGACCTCTGGCACTCTCTATGGGGGTGCCACAGAGTTCAATTCTCGGACCGACTCTCTTCTCTGTATACATCAATGATATCGCTCTTGCTGCTGGTGATTCTCTGATACACCTCTACGCAGACGACACCATTCTGTATACTTCTGGCCCTTCGTTGGACACTGTGTTAACTAACCTCCAGACGAGCTTCAATGCCATACAACTCTCCTTCCGTGGCCTCAAACTGCTCTTAAATTCAAGTTAAACTAAATATATGCTCTTCAACCGATCTCTGCCCGCACCTGCCCGCCCGTCCAGCATCACTACTCTGGACGGTTCTGACTTAGAATATGTTGACAACTACAAATACCTAGGTGTCTGGCTAGACTGTAAACTCTCCTTCCAGACTCACATTAAGCATATCCAATCCAAAATTAAATCTAGAATTGGCTTCCTATTTAGCAACAAAACATCCTTCACTCATGCTGCCAAACATACCCTCGTAAAACTGACCATCATAACGATCCTTGACTCTAGCGATGCCATTTACAAAATAGCCTCCAACACTCTACTATACTACCCACCGCTGGGCTTAGATCATAGACAATGACTGGGCTGAGATCATAGACAATGACTGGTCTTAGATCATAGACAATGACTGGGCTGAGATCATAGACAATGACTGGGCTGAGATCATAGACAATGACTGGGCTGAGATCATAGACAATGACTGGTCTTAGATCATAGACAATGACTGGGCTTAGATAATGGACAATGACTGGGCTTAGATCATTGACAATGACTTGGGTCAAACGTTTCGGGTAGCCTTCCACAAGCTTCCCACAATAAGTTGGGTGAATTTTGGTCCATTCCTCCAGACAGAGCTGGTGTAACTGAGTCAGGTTTGTAGGCCTCCTTGCTCACACACACTTTTTCAGTTCTGCCCACAAATTTTCTATAGGATTGAGGTCAAGGCTTTGTGATGGCCACTCCAATACCTTGACTTTGTTGTCCTTAAGCCATTTTGCCACAACTTTGGAAGTATGCTTGGGGTAATTGTCCACTTGGAAGATCCGTTTGCAACCAAGCTTTAACCTCCTGACTGATATCTTGAGATGTTGCTTCTATATATCCACATAATTTTCCTCCCTCATGATGCAATCTATTTTGTGAAGTGCACCAGTCCCTCCTGCAGCAAAGCACCCCACAACATGATGCTGCCAACCCCGTGCCTCACTGTTGGGATGGTGTTCTTCGGCTTGCAAGCGTCCCCCATTTTTCCTCCAAACATAACGATGGTCATTATGGCCAAACAGTTCCATTTTTGTTTCATCAGACCAGAGGACTTTTCTCCAAAAAGTACGATCTTTGTCCCAATGTGCAGTTGCAAACTGTAGTCTGGCTTTTTTATGGCGGCTTTGGAGCAGTGGCTTCTTCCATGCTGTGCGGCCTTTCAGGTTATGTTGATTTAGGCCTCGTTTTAGTATGAATATAGATGCTTTTGTACCTGTTTCCTCCAGCATCTTGATGTGTTCATCAGAATGAATTTACTGTGCCTGCAGTGTGTTCATCAGAATGAATTTACTGTACCTGCAGTGTGTTCATCAGTCAAAGGCACGTTCCTGCTACAGTGAGCTTCTGATAGGCTAATTTACATAGTTTGAGTCAATTGAAGGTGTACATGTGGATGTATTTCAAGGCCTACCATCAAACTCAGTGTCTCTTTGCTTGACATCATGGGGAAAAAATTTAAAAATCAGCCAAGAAAAAATTGTAGACCTCCACAAGTCTGGTTCATCCTTGGGGGCAATTTCCAAAAGTCTGAAGGTACCACGTTCATCTGTACAAACAATAGTACACAAGTTTAAACACCATGGGACCATGCAGCCATCATACCGCTCAGGAAGGAGACGTGTTGTGTCTCCTAGAGATGGTGAACGTCTGGTTCACTAGACTAGTTCACCAGACTAGTTCATCAGACTAGTTCACCAGACTAGTTCACCAGACTAGTTCACCAGACTAGTTCACCAGACTAGTTCCCCAGACTAGTTCACCAGACTAGTTCACCAGACTAGTTCACCAGACAGAGTTCATCAGACTAGTTTACCAGACTAGTTCCCCAGACTAGTTCACCAGACTAGTTCACCAGACTAGTTCACCAGACATAGTTCATCAGACTAGATTACCAGACTAGTTTACCAGCAAACTGGCCATCTGAGTGTCACCACGGTCCAAATAAATGGACGTACACACTGGTGGATAGAAACACACTGGTGGATAGAAACACACTGGTGGATAGAAACACACTGGTGGATAGAAAGACACTGATGGATAGAAACACACTGGTGGATAGAAACACACACTGGTGGATAGAAACACACCGGTGGATAGAAACACACTGGTGGATAGAAACACACTGGTGGACAGAAACACACTGGTGGACAGAAACACACTGATGGATAGAAACACACTGGTGGATAGAAACACACTGATGGATAGAAACACACTGATGGATAGAAACACACTGGTGGATAGAAACACACACTGGTGGACAGAAACACACTGGTGGATAGAAACACACTGGTGGATAGAAACACACTGGTGGATAGAAACACACTGATGGATAGAAACACACTGGTGGATAGAAACACACACTGGTGGATAGAAACACACTGGTGGATAGAAACACACTGGTGGATAGAAACACACTGGAGAATAGAAACACACTGGTGGATAGAAACACACACTGGTGGATAGAAACACACTGGTGGATAGAAACACACTGATGGATAGAAACACACTGGTGGATAGAAACACACTGATGGATAGAAACACACTGATGGATAGAAACACACTGGTGGATAGAAACACACTGGTGGATAGAAACACACTGGTGGATAGAAACACACTGATGGATAGAAACACACTGATGGATAGAAACACACTGGTGGATAGAAACACACTGGTGGATAGAAACACACACTGGTGGATAGAAACACACTGGTGGATAGAAACACACACTGGTGGATAGAAACACACTGGTGGATAGAAACACACTGGAGAATAGAAACACACTGGTGGATAGAAACACACTGGAGAATAGAAACACACTGGTGGATAGAAACACACTGGTGGATAGAAACACACACTGGTGGATAGAAACACACACTGGTGAATAGAAACACACTGGTGGATAGAAACACACTGGTGGATAGAAACACACTGGTGGATAGAATCACACTGGTGGATAGAAACACACTGGTGACTAGAAACACACTGGTGGATAGAAACACACTGGTGGATAGAAACACACTGGTGGATAGAAACACACTGGTGGATAGAAACAAACTGGTGGATAGAAATACACTGGTGGATAGAAACACACACTGGTGGATAGAAACACACACTGGTGAATAGAAACACACTGGTGGATAGCAACACACACTGGTGGATAGAAACACACTGGTGGATAGAAACACACTGGTGGATAGAAACACACACTGGTGAATAGAAACACACTGGTGGATAGCAACACACTGGTGGATAGAAACACACTGGTGGATAGAAACACACACTGGTGGATAGAAACACACTGGTGGATAGAAACACACTGGTGAATAGAAACACACTGGTGGATAGAAACACACTGGTGGATAGAAACACGCTGATGGATAGAAACACACTGGTGGACAGAAACACACTGGTGGATAGAAACACACACTGGTGAATAGAAACACACTGGTGGATAGAAACACACACTGGTGAATAGAAACACACTGGTTGATAGCAACACACACTGGTGGATAGAAACACACTGGTGGATAGCAACACACTGGTGGATAGAAACACACACTGGTGAATAGAAACACACTGGTGGATAGCAACACACACTGGTGGATAGAAACACACTGGTGGATAGAAACACATCGGTGGATAGAAACACACTGGTGGATAGAAACACACACTGGTGGATAGAAACACACTGGTGGATAGAAACACACTGGTGAATAGAAACACACTGGTGGATAGAAACACACTGGTGGATAGAAACACGCTGATGGATAGAAACACACTGGTGGACAGAAACACACTGGTGGATAGCAACACACTGG
The DNA here is from genome assembly GCF_045679555.1 of Salvelinus alpinus. Classification (NCBI taxonomy): domain Eukaryota; kingdom Metazoa; phylum Chordata; class Actinopteri; order Salmoniformes; family Salmonidae; genus Salvelinus; species Salvelinus alpinus. The sequence continues at coordinate 13,468,354 of NC_092105.1, read as the reverse complement.
TGGATAGAAACACACACTGGTGAATAGAAACACACTGGTGGATAGCAACACACTGGTGGATAGAAACACACTGGTGGATAGAAACACACACTGGTGAATAGAAACACACTGGTGGATAGAAACACACTGGTGGATAGAAACACACTGGTGGATAGCAACACACTGGTGGATAGAAACACACACTGGTGAATAGAAACACACTGGTGGATAGAAACACACACTGGTGAATAGAAACACACTGGTGAATAGAAACACGCTGGTGGATAGCAACACACACTGGTGGATAGAAACACACTGGAGAATAGAAACACACTGGTGGATAGAAACACACTGGTGGATAGAAACACACACTGGTGGATAGAAACACATGGTGGATAGAAACACACTGGTGGATAGAAACACACTGATGGATAGAAACACGCTGATGGATAGAAACACGCTGATGGATAGAAACACACACTGGTGGATAGAAACACATGGTGGATAGAAACACACTGGTGGATAGAAACACACTGGTGGATAGAAACAAACTGGTGGATAGAAATACACTGGTGGATAGAAACACACACTGGTGGATAGAAACACACACTGGTGAATAGAAACACACTGGTGGATAGCAACACACACTGGTGGATAGAAACACACTGGTGGATAGAAACACACTGGTGGATAGAAACACACACTGGTGGATGGTGGAGAAACACACTGGTGGATAGAAACACACTGGTGAATAGAAACACACTGGTGGATAGAAACACACTGGTGGATAGAAACACGCTGATGGATAGAAACACACTGGTGGACAGAAACACACTGGTGGATAGCAACACACTGGTGGATAGAAACACACACTGGTGAATAGAAACACACTGGTGGATAGCAACACACTGGTGGATAGAAACACACTGGTGGATAGAAACACACACTGGTGAATAGAAACACACTGGTGGATAGAAACACACTGGTGGATAGAAACACACTGGTGGATAGCAACACACTGGTGGATAGAAACACACACTGGTGAATAGAAACACACTGGTGGATAGAAACACACACTGGTGAATAGAAACACACTGGTGAATAGAAACACGCTGGTGGATAGCAACACACACTGGTGGATAGAAACACACTGGTGGATAGCAACACACTGGTGGATAGAAACACACACTGGTGAATAGAAACACACTGGTGGATAGCAACACACACTGGTGGATAGAAACACACTGGTGGATAGAAACACACTGGTGGATAGAAACACACTGATGGATAGAAACACACTGATGGATAGAAACACACACTGGTGGATAGAAACACACTGGTGGATAGAAACACACTGGTGAATAGAAACACACTGATGGATAGAAACACACTGGTGGATAGAAACACACCGGTGGATAGAAACACACTGGTGGATAGAAACACACTGGTGGATAGAAACACACTGGTGAATAGAAACACACACTGGTGGATAGAAACACACGGTGAATAGAAACACACACCGGTGGATAGAAACACACTGGTGGATAGAAACACACTGGTGGATAGAAACACACTGGTGGATAGAAATACACTGGTGGATAGAAACACACTGGTGGACAGAAACACACTGGTGGATAGAAACACACTGGTGAATAGAATCACACTGGTGGATAGAAACACACTGGTGGATAGAAACACACACTGGTGGATAGAAACACACTGGTGGATAGAAACACACACTGGTGGACAGAAACACACTGGTGGATAGAAACACACTGGTGAATAGAATCACACACTGGTGTGTGATGGTGTGTGATGGTGAGAGAACGATCCCCACATAGATGGATAGACACACACACGAACACACACACCTGGATTGGTCTGACTACACATGTTTCTGGAGACGTGTTTGACCCTTCAAACACACCTCCTCTCCTCCTACTCTTCTCCAAACAATTCAAGAACAGTATTTTCACACCAGCAGAACACACACAATGAGCATGAGGTGTTTCTCAGCTGGTATCGTTGGCTTCGACTGAAGTGAGATGTCTGGATGGAAGTATGCGTTTCTTTCTCTCTGTCTCTCTCTCTATCCAGCAATCTGTCTCTCTTCTCTACCGGTGTCCCATTGTAGCTGTCATCATCGCCACTGAGCATGAGGCCATAACCCCAGTACTAACCCTGCACACACGCACACACACACACACCCACTCACACACGCAGACCCACACTCACATTGACACACACACACACACACACACACACACACACACACACACACACACACACACACACACACACACACACACACACACACACACACACACACACACACACACACACACACACTGAAAAAGCCATGTCCCTCGGGTACATAATTCAGGCACAACAAACCTCACCTTATAAATCCTCTCACCCACAACCCCCCCCCCCCCCCACACACATAAATATTGATGTATTCCTTATATCATTCGTTTACTTTAGATATGTGTGTATTGTTGTGAAATTGTTAGATTATTGCTTGTTAGAAATAACTGCACTGTTGGAGCTAGAAACACAAGCATTTCGCTACACCCGCAATGACATCTGTTAAACACGTATCTGTGACCGATAAAATGTGATTTTATTTGATATTTTGATACTCTCGCATAAACACACAACCTTCCTTCACACGTCAACTTAATAAACAGTCCTTTTGTTCCTGTCTGGCTCCTCTCTGTGTGTCTCCCTCATCAGCGTGTGCACACACACACACACACACACACACACACACACACACACACACACACACACACACACACACACACACACACACACACACACACACACACACACACACACACCGTTCTATGAGCCAGGGGTGTAATTATGTGGACTGATTTGACATCATAACACAGCAGCATAATGATTGTCACACTGACAGTAACAATGTTCTTACGGCTATTATGAATAAGATATTTGGCAATACAAGCAGCCATGGTCACACACACATGTACACACACACACACACACACATGCACACACACCACTTCATACAAATGTTCACATAAACACCTTCCAGTTCTGTCATCGTCTGTCTGTCTGTCTGTCTGTCTGCGCTGTGGTCACACTCTGATTTATATATCTACCTTCAACAACACATATGTTGAGTAATGTAATACCTTCAACATTACATAGAGTATGTTGAGTAATGTAATACCTTCAACATTACATAGAGTATGTTGAGTAATGTAATACCTTCAACATTACATAGAGTATGTTGAGTAATGTAATACCTTCAACATTACATAGAGTATGTTGAGTAATGTAATACCTTCAACATTACATAGAGTATGTTGAGTAATGTAATACCTTCAACAACATTACATAGCGTATGTTGAGTAATGTAATATCTTCAACATTACATAGAGTATGTTGAGTAATGTAATACCTTCAACAACATTACATAGAGTATGTTGAGTAATGTAATACCTTCAACAACATTACATAGAGTATGTTGAGTAATGTAATACCTTCAACATTACATAGAGTATGTTGAGTAATGTAATACCTTCAACAACATTACATAGAGTATGTTGAGTAATGTAATACCTTCAACATTACATAGAGTATGTTGAGTAATGTAATACCTTCAACATTACATAGAGTATGTTGAGTAATGTAATACCTTCAACAACATTACATAGAGTATGTTGAGTAATGTAATACCTTCAACAACATTACATAGAGTATGTTGAGTAATGTAATACCTTCAACATTACATAGAGTATGTTGAGTAATGTAATACCTTCAACATTACATAGAGTATGTTGAGTAATGTAATACCTTCAACATTACATAGAGTATGTTGAGTAATGTAATACCTTCAACACATTACATAGAGTATGTTGAGTAATGTAATACCTTCAACAACATTACATAGAGTATGTTGAGTAATGTAATACCTTCAACAATACATAGAGTATGTTGAGTAATGTAATACCTTCAACATTACATAGAGTATGTTGAGTAATGTAATACATTCAACATTACATAGAGTATGTTGAGTAATGTAATACCGTCAACATTACATAGAGTATGTTGAGTAATGTAATACCGTCAACAACATTACATAGAGTATGTTGAGTAATGTAATACCTTCAACATTACATAGAGTATGTTGAGTAATGTAATACCTTCAACAACATTACATAGAGTATGTTGAGTAATGTAATACCTTCAACATTACATAGAGTATGTTGAGTAATGTAATACCTTCAACAACATTACATAGAGTATGTTGAGTAATGTAATACCTTCAACATTACATAGAGTATGTTGAGTAATGTAATACCTTCAGCATTACATAGAGTATGTTGAGTAATGTAATACCTTCAACATTACATAGAGTATGTTGAGTAATGTAATACCTTCAACAACATTACATAGAGTATGTTGAGTAATGTAATAGCTTCAACATTACATAGAGTATGTTGAGTAATGTAATACCTTCAACATTACATAGAGTATGTTGAGTAATGTAATACCTTCAACAACATTACATAGAGTATGTTGAGTAATGTAATACCTTCAACAACATTACATAGAGTATGTTGAGTAATGTAATACCTTCAACATTACATAGAGTATGTTGAGTAATGTAATACCTTCAACATTACATAGAGTATGTTGAGTAATGTAATACCTTCAACATTACATAGAGTATGTTGAGTAATGTAATACCTTCAACACATTACATAGAGTATGTTGAGTAATGTAATACCTTCAACATTACATAGCTAGATGTATTACTCCATCTATCCATGTCTATGGTTGTATGATCATCACAGTCCTTAAATGCTAAATCTGTTTCTGATTTTCTGATCATTTTAATAGTGCATATTGATACTCAAAGAATTGAACTTCTAAATGTTATATCATTACCCAAAATGTAGAGATTCAATTATTGTAATAAGTATTTAGAAACAAACAATGTGTTTGTTTCAAAACTTCTCATGTATTGTCAGTTGATGCATCCAGCCTCATCCCTCAGCTTACCAAACAAAGTGGCAGGGTCAGGCTGTTGAAATGTGTGTTTTTAACCAGAACAGTGCCTGGACACATGAGGCTAGAAATACCACAGCGAAGTCAGGAAATACCTGATGACTGCGGCTGAATGACTACGCAATGAGCTGACACAACCAGGCAGGACCAATGCCTCAACCATCCTCTAATGGCTTTAAAAATACCTGTATTATATATCATCTTCCTATTGATGGAAGGAATGACATTACTGTTGATATATTTGTCTGTATAGTACATAAGATAAGGCAACCATTACCTAAAGCAATGCTGTGCTATAATTACGCTTCATTCAGTTTGAACATTAATTGCTTACCGGGTAAAATACCTTTTGATGGAAAACATGATATCACAGTTATTCTGTCTATATGTGCAGGCAATAGCATACTGGAGCCCTAATGCTGTAAACCACAGTATTAACCTACATTCAGTTTGAACATGACAGTATGCTAATGTACCCCATAAATGCCAGTTATGATGGAATAACCCCTGAGGACACCCAGTGATCGTGAGTATCAAATCCAGAGAAGGTGCACCGATCCTGGGTTGAGAGTGAGAGGAGCCCTGGGTCACCTCCAGATCTCTGGTGGTTCCATGGTGGTCTTACCTTCAACCCGCCACCGTAGACAGGAAGACAGGAATATCCAACAGCTGCTGCTGATCCGACACAGCCAGTAGAGTCTCCTCTTCCTTCTACAATAGCTTTTCAATCCCTCTGTCCCCTATTTCACTTGCTCTCCTTCTCTCTTTTTCTCTTTCTCTCTCTATATATCTATCTATCTATCTTTCTCTGTCACACTCTATATATCTCTGTCTCTCTCTTTCTGTCTCTCTCTCTCACACAGACTCGTGCAGACTGATCGTGTGAGCTTTGCTCACCCCCTTTCTCGCTCTTTGATTCGCTCACTCTTCCCTCCCTCCATCTCTCTGCTCTCCCACCCTCCCTCTCTCTGCTCTCCCTCCCTCCCTCTCACTTCAATTCAATATAATTTCAATTACATTTCAATTTAAGGGCTTTATTGGCATGGGAAAGATATGTTAACATTGCCAAAGTAAGTGAAGTAGAAAATAAACAAAAGTGAAACCATTTTTTGTTTACTGTAAACATTACACTCACAAAAGTTGCAAAAGAATAAAGACATTTCAAATGTCATATTATGCACAAATAGTTAAAGTACAAAAGGGAAAATAAATTAACATAAATATGGGTTCTATTTACAGTGGTGTTTGTTCTTCACTGGTTGCCCTTTTCTTGTAGCAACAGGTCACAAATCTTGCTGCTGTGATGGCACACTGTGATATTTCTCCCAATAGATATGGGAGTTTATCAACATTGGGTTTGTTTGTGTCTCTAATATGGTCATAGATTTGACAGGAGGTTAGGAAGTGCAGCTCAGTTTCCACCTCATTTTGTGGGCAGTGAGCACATAGCCTGTCTTCTCTTGAGAGCCAGGTCTGCCTATGGCGGCCTTTCTCAATAGCAAGGCTATGCTCACTGAGTTTGTACACAGTCAAAGCTTTCCTTAAGTTTGGGTCAGTCACAGTGGTCAGGTATTCTGCCACTGTGTATTCTCTGTTCAGGGACAAATACAGTCTAGTTTGCTCTGTTTTTCTGAGAATTTTTTCCCAATGTGTCAAGTAATTATCTTTTTGTTTTCTCGTGATTTGGTTGGGTCTAATTGTGTTGCTGTCCTGGGGATCTGTGGGGTTTGTTTGTGTTTGTGAACAGAGCCCCAGGACCAGCTTGCTTAGGGGGCTCTTCTACAGGTTCATCTCTCTGTAGGTGATGACTTTGTTATGGAAGGTTTGGGAATCACTTACTTTTAGGAGGTTGTAGAATTTTATGGCTCTTTTCTGGATTTTGATAATTAGCGGTTATCGGCCTAATTTGGTTCTGCATGCATTATTTGGTGTTTTACATTTACATTTACATTTAAGTCATTTAGCAGACGCTCTTATCCAGAGCGACTTACAAATTGGAAAGTTCATACATATTCATCCTGGTCCCCCCGTGGGGAATGAACCCACAACCCTGGCGTTGCAAGCGCCATGCTCTACCAACTGAGCCACACGGGACCACGTTGTACGTGGTACACAGAGGATATTTTTGCAGAATTCTGCATGCAGAGTCTCAATTTGGTGTTTGTCCCATTTTGTGAATTCTTGGTTGATGAGCGGACCCCAGACCTCACAATAAAGGGCAATGGGTTCTATAACTGATTCAAGTATTTTATAGCCAGATCCTAATTGGATCCTCTCTCTCTCTACTCTAGCGCCCTTCCTCTCTCTCTACTCTCCCGCCCTTCCTCTCTCTCTCTACTCTCCCGTCCTCTCTCTCTACTCTCCCGCCCTTCCTCTCTCTCTACTCTCCCGCCCTTCCTCTCTCTCTCTACTCCTCCGCCCTTCCTCTCTCTCTACTCTCCCGTCCTCTCTCTCTACTCTCCCGCCCTTCCTCTCTCTCTCTACTCTCCCGCCCTTCCTCTCTTTCTCTACTCTCCCGCCCTTCCTCTCTCTCTACTATCCCGCCCTTCCCCTCTCTCTCTCTACTCTCCCGCCCTTCCTCTCTCTCTACTCTCCCGCTCTTCCTCTATGCTCACTCACTCTCTCTCTCTTTCTAACCCGCTCTCTCTATCTCAGTCTTTCTCTCTCTTTCTCACACTCCCTATTTTAAGGGGGAAACAAAAAGGGAAGGGCTTGGATGCGTTTGATGTGGAACGTGACACAGTAGTCATACATCAGACACACCAGCTGACACACAGACAAGCTCCCACAAGGCAAATGGGTATTCCAGGCAGGGAGTGCTGTGCTCTACTTGCGCCATCAGAGGGCCGACCAAAAGCCTGGGCCAGTTTTACGAGGTCGGGGTTATAAAACTGTTAGCAGAATTAGTTTATTTAAAAACAACTGGTCCCCTGGCCTTCCTGTTCGCGCACGACCAATCACTATAGGACACCAGGGGGTTGGGGTGAGGAGGGGGGCGGGGGGGGGCAGGGTAACTTACCTCTGCTGGATGTGACGGTAGACGTCAGAGTAAAAACATCCTCCAAACAACTCAAATGCTTTTGTTAATCGCAATTTATTCAACCTTTATTTAACTAGGCAAGTCAGTTAAGAACAAATTCTTATTTACAATGACAGCCTAGGAACAGTGGGTTAACTGCCTTGTTCAGGGGCAGAACGACATATTTTTACCTAGTCAGCTCAGGGATTCGATCTAGAAACCTTTCGGTTACTGACCCAACTCTCTAACCTCTAGGCTACCTGCTACATTAGTAGCCATACCTTCTCCCAAGGCGTTAGTGGGATACAGCAGTAGCAATACCTTCTCCCAAGGCGTTAGTGGGATACAGCAGTAGCCATACCTTCTCCCAAGGCGTTAGTGGGATACAGCAGTAGCCATACCTTCTCCCAAGGCGTTAGTGGGATACAGCAGTAGCCATACCTTCTCCCAAGGTGTTAGTGGGATACAGCAGTAGCCATACCTTCTCCCAAGGCGTTAGTGGGATACAGCAGTAGCCATACCTTCTCCCAAGGCGTTAGTGGGATACAGCAGTAGCCATACCTTCTCCCAAGGTGTTAGTGGGATACAGCAGTAGCCATACCTTCTCCCAAGGTGTTAGTGGGATACAGCAGTAGCCATACCTTCTCCCAAGGTGTTAGTGGGATACAGCAGTAGCCATACCTTCTCCCAAGGCGTTAGTGGGATACAGCAGTAGCCATACCTTCTCCCAAGGCGTTAGTGGGATACAGCAGTAGCCATACCTTCTCCCAAGGCGTTAGTGGGATACAGCAGTAGCCATACCTTCTCCCAAGGCGTTAGTGGGATACAGCAGTAGCCATACCTTCTCCCAAGGTGTTAGTGGGATACAGCAGTAGCCATACCTTCTCCCAAGGCGTTAGTGGGATACAGCAGTAGCCATACCTTCTCCCAAGGTGTTAGTGGGATACAGCAGTAGCCATACCTTCTCCCAAGGTGTTAGTGGGATACAGCAGTAGCCATACCTTCTCCCAAGGTGTTAGTGGGATACAGCAGTAGCCATACCTTCTCCCAAGGTGTTAGTGGGATACAGCAGTAGCCATACCTTCTCCCAAGGTGTTAGTGGGATACAGCAGTAGCCATACCTTCTCCCAAGGTGTTAGTGGGATACAGCAGTAGCCATACCTTCTCCCAAGGCGGACACAGATGCTGCTAATATTACAGTTTCATGTCTCTTTTCTTAATGTATTTGTGCAATTTTTACACAATTTGAGAAGATCAATATCATATTACCAGGAATACTGGCACCAGTGGTGAGAATGTAATCTGCAAAATGAAGTGTGGATCCCATACAAAAATACAAAGTTTAGAGAGCGAGCAAAAAAGAGAGAGAGAGTGAGAGATTGTGAGAGAGACAGACAGAGAGAGCGAGAGTGAGTGAGAGACAGAGTGTGAGAGAGACAGAGACCAGCAGAGAGAGAGAGACAGAGAGAGTGAGAGAGAGACAGAGAGAGTGAGAGAGAGACAGAGAGACAGAGAGAGAGAGAGACAGAGAGAGAGGAATATGTTACCTTCAGATTCCACTGTCTAAGGACACCAAAGACAAAGAGAAAAAGCATGTTGTAACAAAGATATTCAACGTGCTTTAAACAACAGGCGCCTGAGACAATCTAAGAATAACAACCAAGCCGAATCAAATATGACTGAGTGAGTATTATAATAAAAGCTGTGTGTCTAATGACAACATATACCTAGATAATCATTCATATCACAGACAGACAGACATCCTGGTATGCAGTCTAAACTCTCTGGGGAAATAAGGAGGCAAGCCTCACAACTATACCTGAAAGACCTTAGCTGACCCTCAAAAGATCTCACCTTCTGTCCCACCCACCCACGCACGCACGCACGCACGCACACACACACACACACACACACATCCCTTCACCCGTCTCTGACAGGAGCGATTTACAGCTGAGAGAGACAGAGTGGAAAGTTACACCTCACCAACAGGCAGCTTGGAGAGATCCAAGAGACTGTACTTCTATTTTGAAAAGAGCTTTAATAGTTTCACTGGTTTTAAAGGATCGCCTCAGTGATTCTAAGTGGAAAACAGAATACAAATGAGAGAGAGAGACAGAGAGAGAGGAATATGTTACCTTCAGATTCCACTGTCTAAGGACACCAAAGACAAAGAGAAAAAGCATGTTGTAACAAAGATATTCAACGTGCTTTAAACAAAGACAAAGAGTATCCCTGTTTGGAATAGAACGCCTGTGTTAGCATGAGGTGGTGACATATTAAATGAGTCTAGGAACTGATGTTACAAAATATAATATAAAATCAATCAAATCAAATGTTATTGGTCGCGTACATAACCATTTAGGCAGGTTTTATGGCGGCTGCAACCAAATGTTCCTATCAATCAGTAAATGTCAACAAGCACACAATAATCCCCAAAATAATATAATATAATCACATACGTAATAAAATAATATACTTCATATTGTTCCGCTACAGCAAAAAGCAAATCCCACATGAAGTAAGTCTGAGAGAGTAGTACTGTGGATGACGTATTAAAGCAGGAGAGTAGTACTGTGGATGACGTATTAAAGCAGGAGAGTAGTACTGTGGATGACGTATTAAAGCAGGAGAGTAGTACTGTGGATGACGTATTAAAGCAGGAGAGTAGTACTGTGGATGACGTATTAAAGCAGGAGAGGAGATGCTGTGTGTGTGCGCATGTTTTCTAATTTTTAAATGTATTTCACCTTTATTTAACCAGGTAGGCTAGTTATTTCACCTTTATTTAACCAGGTAGGCTAGTTATTTCACCTTTATTTAACCAGGTAGGCTAGTTGAGAACAAGTTCTCAATTGCAACTGCGACCTGGCCAAGATAAAGCAAAGCAGTTCGACACATACAACAACACAGAGTTACACATGGAATAAACAAACATACAATCAATAATACAGTAGAAAAATATATATACAGCATGTGCAAATGAGGTAGGATAAGAGAGGTAAGGCAATAAATAGGCCATGGTGGCGAAGTAATTACAATATACCAATTAAACACTGGAATGGTAGAATGTGCAGAAGATGAATATGCAAGTTGAGATACTGGGGTGCAAAGGAGCAAGATAAATCAATAAATACAGTATGGGGATGAGGTAGATTGGATGGGCTGTTAACAGATGGTATATGTACAGGTGCAGTGATCTGTGAGCTGCTCTGACAGCTGGTGCTTAAAGCTAGTGAGGGAGGTAAGAGTCTCCAGCTTCAGAGATTTTTGCAGTTCGTTCCAGTCATTGGCAGCAGAGAACTGGAAGGAGAGGCGGCCAAAGGATGAATTGGCTTTGGGGGTGACCAGTGAGTTATACCTGCTGGAGCGCGTGCTACGGATGGGTGCTGCTATGGTGACCAGTGAGCTGAGATAAGGCGGGGCTTTACCTAGCAGAGACTTGTAGATGACCTGGAGCCAGTGGGTTTGGCGAGGAGTATGAAGCGAGGGCCAGCCAACGAGATCATACAGGTCGCAGTGGTGGGTAGTATATGGGGCTTTGGTGACAAAACGGACGGCACTGTGATAGACTGCATCCAATTTGTTGAGTAGAGTGTTGGAGGCTATTTTGTAAATTACATTGCCGAAGTCGAGGATCGGTAGGATGGTCAGTTTTACGAGGATATGTTTGGCAGCATGAGTGAAGGATGCTTTGTTGCGAAATAGGAAGCCGATTCTAGATTTAATTTTGGATTGGAGATGTTTAATGTGAGTCTGGAAGGAGAGTTTACAGTCTAACCAGACACCTAGCTATTTGTAGTTGTCCACATATTCTAAGTCAGAGCCGTCCAGAGTAGTGATGCTGGATGGGCGGGCAGGTGCGGGCAGAGATCGGTTGAGGAGCATGCATTTAGTTTTACTTGCATTTAAGAGCAGTTTGAGGCCACAGAAGGAGAGTTGTATGGCATTGAAGCTCATCTGGAGGTTAGTTAACACAGTGTCCATTGAAGGGCCAGAGGTATACAGAATGGTGTCGTCTGCGTAGAGGTGGATCAAAGAAAAACCAGCAGCGAGAGCGATATCATTGATGTATACAGAGAAGAGAGTCGGCCCATGAATTGAACCCTGTGGCTCCCCCATAGAGACTGCCAGAGGTCCGGACAACAGGCCCTCCGATTTGACATACTGAACTCTATCGGAGAAGTAATTGGTGAACCAAGCGTGGCAACCATTTGAGAAACCAAGGCTGTTGAGTCTGCCGATAAGAATGTTGTGATTGACAGAGTCGAAAGCCTTGGCCAGGTCGATGAATACGGCTGCACAGTATTGTTTCTTATCGATGGTGGTTAAGATATCATTTAGGACATTGAGCGTGGCTGAGGTGCACCCATGACCAGCTCTGAAACCAGATTGCATAGCGGAGAAGGTACGATGAGATTTAAAATGGTCAGTAATCTGTTTGTTAACTTGGCTTTCAAAGACCTTAGAAAGGCAGGGTAGGATAGATATAGGTCTGTAGCAGTTTGGGTCTAGAGTGTCTCCCCCTTAGAAGAGGGGGATGACCGTGGCAGCTTTCCAGTCTTCTTTGAGGATCTCAGACGATACGAAAGAGAGGTTGAATAGGCAAGTAATAGGGGTTGCAACAATTTCGGCAGATAATTTTAGAAAGAGAGGGTCCAGATTGTCTAGCCCGGCTGATTTGTAGGGATCCAGATTTTGCAGCTCTTCAGAACATCAGCTATCTGGATTTGGGTGAAGGAGAAGTAGGGGAGGTTTGGGCGAGTTGCTGTGGGGAGCGCAGGGCTGTTGACCGGGGTAGGGGTAGCCAGGTGGAAAGCATGCAGCCATAGAAAGAAGTTTATTGAAATTCTCAATTATTGTGGATTTATCGGTAGTGACAGTGTTTCCTTGCCTCAGTGCAGTGGGCAGCTAGGAGGAGCTTCTCTTATTCTCCATGGACTTTACAGTGTCCCAGAACTTTTGTGAGTTTGTACGACAGGATGCAAATTACTGTTTGAAAAAGCTAGCCTTAGCTTTCCTAGCTTCCTGTGTATATTGGTTCCTAACTTCCCTAAAAGTTGCATATCACGGGGGCTATTTGGTGCTAATGCAGAATGCCACAGGATGTTTTTGTGCTGGTCAAGGGCAGACAGGTCTGGAGTGAACCAAGGGCTATAACTATTCCTAGTTCTACATTTTTTAAAGGTAGCATGCTTATTTAAGATGGTGAGGAAGGCACTTTTAAAGAATAACCAGGCATCCTCTACTGACGGGATGAGGCCAATGTCATTCCAGGATACCCCGGCCAGGTCAATTAGAAAGGCCTGTTCGCTGAACTGTTTTAGGTAGCGTTTGACAGTGATAAGGGGTGGTCGTTTGACCGCAGACCCATTACGGATGCAGGCAATGAGGCAGTGATCGCTGAGATCTTGGTTGAAAACAGCAGGGGTGTATTTGGAGAGCGAGTTAGTTAGGATGATATCTATGAGGGTGCCCGTGTTTACGGATTTGGGATTGTACCTGGTAGGTTCATTGATAATTTGTGTGAGATTGAGGGCATCAAGCTTAGATTGTAGGGTGGCCGGGGTGTTAAGCATGTCCCAGTTTAGGTCACCTAGCAGCACGAGTTCAGAAGATAGATGGGGGGCAATCAATTCATATATTTATTTTTTGATTTATTTTGATTTTTTTTATTTCACCTTTATTTAACCAGGTAGGCTAGTTGAGAACAAGTTCTCATTTGCAACTGCGACCTGGCCAAGATAAAGCATAGCAGTGTGAACAGACAACACAGAGTTACACATGGAGTAAACAATAAACAAGTCAATAACATGGTAGAAAAAAGAGAATCTATATACAATGTGTGCAAAAGGCATGAGAGGCAATAAATCGAATAATTACAATTTAGCAGATTAACACTGGAGTGATAAATCATCAGATGATCATGTGCAAGAAGAGATACTGGTGTGCAAAAGAGCAGAAAAGTAAATAAATAAAAGCAGTATGGGGGGTGAGGTAGGTAAATTGGGTGGGTAGTTTACAGATGGACTATGTACAGCTGCAGCGATCGGTTAGCTGCTCGGATAGCAGATTTTTAAAGTTGTTGAGGGAGATAAAAGTCTCCAACTTCAGAGATTTTTGCAATTCGTTCCAGTCGCAGGCAGCAGAGAACTGGAAGGAAAGGCGTCCAAATGAGGTTTTAGCTTTAGGGATGATCAGTGAGATACACCTGCTGGAGCGCGTGCTGCGGGTGGGTGTAGCCATCGTGACCAGTGAACTGAGATAAGGCGGCACTTTACCTAGCATAGCCTTGTAGATGACCTGGAGCCAGTGGGTCTGACGACGAACATGTAGCGAGGGCCAGCCGACTAGGGCATACAGGTCGCAGTGGTGGGTCGTATAAGGTGCTTTAGTAACAAAACGAATGGCACTGTGATAAACTGCATCCAGTTTGCTGAGTAGAGTGTTGGAAGCTATTTTGTAGATGACGCCGAAGTCGAGGATCGGCAGGATAGTCAGTTTTACTAGGGTAAGTTTGGCGGCGTGAGTGAAGGAGGCTTTGTTGCGGAATAGAAAGCCGATTCTTGATTTGATTTTGGATTGGAGATGTTTGATATGAGTCTGGAAGGAGAGTTTGCAGTCTAGCCAGACACCTAGGTACTTATAGATGTCCACATATTCTAGGTCGGAACCGTCCAGGGTGGTGATGCTAGTCGGGCGTGCGGGTGCAGGCAGCGAACGGTTGAAAAGCATGCATTTGGTTTTACTAGCGTTTAAGAGCAGTTGGAGGCCACGGAAGGAGTGTTGTATGGCATTGAAGCTCGTTTGGAGGTTAGATAGCACAGTGTCCAAGGAAGGGCCGGAAGTATATAGAATGGTGTCGTCTGCGTAGAGGTGGATCAGGGAATCGCCCGCAGCAAGAGCAACATCATTGATGTATACAGAGAAAAGAGTCGGCCCGAGAATTGAACCCTGTGGTACCCCCATAGAGACTGCCAGAGGACCGGACAACCAGGACACAGCTGGGGGCAGAGGGTGGTCTATAGCAAGCGGCAACAGTGAGAGACTTGTTTCTGGAAAGGGGTATTTTTAGAAGTAGAAGCTTGAATTGTTTTGGTACAGACCTGGATAGTAAGATAGAACTGCAGGCTATCTCTGCAGTAGATTGTGTTTGTGTGTGTGTGTTTGTGTGTGTGTGTGAGCATGTGTTTGTGTGCTTGTGTGTTTGTGCATTCGTGTGTGTGTACGTGTGTATCCTTTATGTGTTGAAGCCTGGAGGAGTACTGGTAGAGGGGTTGACAGTGTGTGTCATCAGCTGCTCTCTGACAACGCGCTGTAAAACCACCACAACACTGTAAAACCACCTCAGCACTGTAAAACCACCACAACACTGTAAAACCACCTCAGCACTGTACAACCACCACAGCGCTGTAAAACCACCACAGCACTGTAAAACACCACAGCACTGTAAAACCACCACAGCGCTGTAAAACCACCACAGCGCTGTAAAACCACCACAGCGCTGTAAAACCACCACAGCGCTGTAAAACCACCACAACACTGTAAAACCACCTCAGCGCTGTAAAACCACCACAGCGCTGTAAAACCACCACAGCGCTGTAAAACCACCTCAGCGCTGTAAAACCACCTCAGCGCTGTAAAACCACCACAAAACTGTAAAACCGCCTCAGCACTGTAAAACCACCAGAGCACTGTAAAACCACCACAACAGTGTAAAACCACCTCAGCGTGGTAAAACCGCCTACGCACTGTAAAACCGCCACAGCGCTGTAAAACACCACAACACTGTAAAACCACCACAACACTGTAAAACCACCACAACACTGTAAAACCACCACAACACTGTAAAACCACCTCAGCACTGTAAAACACCACAACACTGTAAAACCACCACAACACTGTAAAACCACCACAACACTGTAAAACCACCACAGCACTGGAAAACACCACAACACTGTAAAACCACCACAACACTGTAAAACCACCTCAGCACTGTAAAACACCACAACACTGTAAAACCACCACAGCACTGTAAAACACCACAACACTGTAAAACCACCACAACACTGTAAAACCACCTCAGCACTGTAAAACACCACAACACTGTAAAACCACCACAACACTGTAAAACCACCACAACACTGTAAAACCACCACAGCACTGTAAAACACCACAACACTGTAAAACCACCACAACACTGTAAAACCACCACAACACTGTAAAACCACCACAACACTGTAAAACCACCACAACACTGTAAAACCACCACAACACTGTAAAACACCACAACACTGTAAAACCACCACAACACTGTAAAACCACCTCAGCACTGTAAAACACCACAACACTGTAAAACCACCACAACACTGTAAAACCACCACAACACTGTAAAACCACCACAACACTGTAAAACCACCACAGCACTGTAAAACCACCACAACACTGTAAAACCACCTCAGCACTGTAAAACACCACAACACTGTAAAACCACCACAACACTGTAAAACCACCACAACACTGTAAAACACCACAACACTGTAAAACACCACAACACTGTAAAACACCACAACACTGTAAAACCACCACAACACTGTAAAACCACCACAACACTGTAAAACCACCACAACACTGTAAAACACCACAACACTGTAAAACCACCTCAGCACTGTAAAACACCACAACACTGTAAAACCACCACAACACTGTAAAACCACCACAACACTGTAAAACCACCTCAGCACTGTAAAACACCACAACACTGTAAAACCACCACAACACTGTAAAACCACCACAACACTGTAAAACCACCACAACACTGTAAAACCACCACAGCACTGTAAAACCACCACAACACTGTAAAACCACCTCAGCACTGTAAAACACCACAACACTGTAAAACCACCACAACACTGTAAAACCACCACAACACTGTAAAACACCACAACACTGTAAAACACCACAACACTGTAAAACACCACAACACTGTAAAACCACCACAACACTGTAAAACCACCACAACACTGGAAAACCACCACAACACTGGAAAACACCACAACACTGTAAAACTACCTCAGCACTGGAAAACACCACAACACTGTAAAACACCACAGCACTGTAAAACACCACAACACTGTAAAACACCACAACACTGTAAAACACCACAACACTGTAAAACACCACAACACTGTAAAACCACCTCAACACTGTAAAACCACCACAGCGCTGTAAAACCACCACAACACTGTAAAACACCACAACACTGTAAAACACCACAACACTGTAAAACACCACAACACTGTAAAACCACCACAACACTGTAAAACCACCACAACACTGTAAAACACCACAACACTGTAAAACACCACAACACTGTAAAACACCACACCACTGTAAAACACCACAACACTGTAAAACCACCTCAACACTGTAAAACCACCACAGCGCTGTAAAACCACCACAACACTGTAAAACACCACAACACTGTAAAACACCACAACACTGTAAAACCACCACAGCACTGTAAAACCACCACAACACTGTAAAACCACCACAACACTGTAAAACCACCACAACACTGTAAAACACCACAACACTGTAAACCACCACAACACTGTAAAACCACCACAACACTGTAAAACCACCACAACACTGTAAAACCACCACAACACTGTAAAACCACCACAACACTGTAAAACCACCACAGCACTGTAAAACCACCTCAGTGTGGTAAAACCGCCTCAGCACTAAAATCGTCCCGACATGGCATCCACTAAAACCCAAATACTTTTGGCCTTTAATGGATGAACTAGGGAAAGATTGGGGCTGGTCAATTTATGACAGGGGTCTTTCATTCTCTAGAAATGATTTTCCTTCCTCCTAAAACGGGATTTCATCTCAGTGGCACATTAAATAGAGACATTGCCTTCCATGGTAGACAGTGAATGATGAAGAAAATCACTTTTTCATTGTAAGGAGAAGAGAGGAAGTTTCAGTCCTGCATGTCTTCAGTAAAGATGAATTAGCTGTCATCCACAGTTGATCTACATATAATAAGAAAACAGAGATGAGGGCAGTGAGGGAGGGAGTGAGGGGTTGAGGGCAGTGAGGGGAGGGAGTGAGGGGTTGAGGGCAGTGAGAGGAGGGAGTGAGGGGTTGAGGGCAGTGAGGGGAGGGAGTGAGTGAGGGGTTGAGGGGAGTGAGTGGATGGAGTGAGGGGTTGAGGGCAGTGAGAGGAGGGAGTGAGGGGTTGAGGGCAGTAAGGGGAGGGAGTGAGGGGTTGAGGGCAGTGAGAGGAGGGAGTGAGGGGTTGAGGGCAGTGAGGGGAGGGAGTGAGTGAGGGGTTGAGGGCAGTGAGGGGAGGGAGTGAGTGAGGGGTTGAGGGCAGTGAGGGGAGGGAGTGAGTGAGGGGTTGAGAGGAGGGAGTGAGGGGTTGAGAGGAGGGAGTGAGGGGTTGAGGGGAGTGAGTGGAGGGAGTGAGGGGTTGAGGGCAGTGAGAGGAGGGAGTGAGGGGTTGAGGGCAGTAAGGGGAGGGAGTGAGGGGTTGAGGGCAGTGAGAGGAGGGAGTGAGGGCAGTAGCACTAGCAGAAGCAGTAGCAGTAGCAGCAGGTGCAGTAGCAGTAGCGGCAGTAGCAGCAATAGCAGCAGGTGCAGTAGCAGTGATAGCAGCACAGCAGTAGCAGCAGCAGTAGTAGCAGTAGCAGTAGTAACAGGAGCAGAAGCAGTAGCGGCAATAACAGCAGCAGCAGTAGCAGAAACGGCAGTAGCAGTAGTAGCAGTAGCAGCAGTAGCAGAAGTAGCAGTAGTAGTAGTAGCATTAGCAGTAGTAGCAGTAGCAGCAGTAGTAGTAGTATCAGTATTAGTAGTAGCATTAGCAGTAGCGTAAGTAGCAGTAGTAGCATTAGTAGTAGCAGTAGGAGCAGGTGCAGTAGTAGTAGTAGTAGCAGTAGCAGAGGTAGCAGTAGTAGCAGTAGTAGTAGAAGTAGCAGTAGCGGCAGTATCCGTTGTAGCAGCTGTAATAGTACTTGCAGAGGAAGCAGTAGCAGTAGCAGTTGCAGCAGTAGAAGTAGTAGTATTAGCAGTAGTAGCAGTAGCGGCAGTAGCAGTAGTAGCAGCAGCAATAGCAGTACTAGCAGTAGTGGCAGTAGCCGTTGTAGCAGCTGTAATAGTACTTGCAGGTGCAGAGGAAGCAGTAGCAGTAGCAGTTGCAGCAGTAGCAGTTGCAGCAGTAGAAGTAGTAGTAGTAGCAGTAGTAGCAGTAGCAGCAGCAGTAGCAGCAGCAGTTGCAGTAGCAGCAGTAGCAGCAGTAGCCATAGCAGCCGTAGCAACAGTAGTAGCAGTAGCAGCAGTAGTAGTAGCAGAAGTAGCAGTAGCAGTAGTAGTAGTAGTAGCAGTAGTAGTAGTAACAGTAGTAGCAGTAGTAGCAGTAGTAGTAGTAGCAGTAGTAGCAGTAGTAGTAGTAGCAGTAGTAGCAGTAGCAGAAGTAACAGTAGTAGTAGTAGCAGTAGCAGAAGTAACATTAGTAGTAGTAGCAGTAGCAGAAGTAGCAGTAGCAGTAGTAGTAGTAGTAGCAGTAGTAGCAGTAGTAGTAGTAGCAGTAGTAGTAGCAGAAGTAGCAGTAGCAGTAGTAGTAGTAGTAGTAGTAACAGTAGTAGCAGTAGTAGTAGTAGTAGTAGTAACAGTAGTAGCAGTAGTAGCAGTAGTACTAGTAGTAGCAGAAGTAGCAGAAGTAGCAGTAGCAGTAGTACTAGTAGTAGCAGAAGTAGCAGAAGTAGCAGTAGTAGCAGTAGCAGTAGAAGTAGTAGCAGTTGTGGCAGTAGTAGTAGTAGTAGTAGCGGTAGCAGCAGTAGCAGTTGCATTAGTAGCAGTAGCCGTAGCAGTAGTAGCAGCAGCAGGATTAGCAGTAGCAGTAGTAGCAGCAGTAGTAGTAGTAGCAGTAGCAGCAGTAGCAGTAATAGCAGCAGCAGTATTAGCAGTAGCAGCAGTAGCAGTTGTAGCAGTAGTAGTAGCAGTAGCAGAGCAGAAGTAGCAGTAGCAGCATTATTAGTAGTAGCATTAGCAGTAGCGGCAGTAGCAGTAGTAGCAGTAGTATTAGTAGCAGTAATAGCACTAGTAGCAGTAGCAGTATTAGTAGTAGCATTAGCAGTAGTAGCAGTAGCAGTAGCGGCAGTAGCAGTATTAGCAGCAGTAGCAGCGGTAGCATTGGCAGCAGCAGTAGCAGCAGCAGGCTTTTGCAGGGCTGCTTGGTGTTATTGCGTGAGAGGGGCAGAGACTATACTTCTAACTTATGGGCCAGAAACACATTCAGTCTTCATTCAGGAGATTCATTTCCAGCCTTATTTGTCTTCATTCAGGAGATTGATTTCCAGCCTTATTTGTCTTCATTCAGGAGATTGATTTTCAGCCTTATTTGTCTCCATTTAGGAGATTGATTTCCAGCCTTATTTGTCTTCATTTAGGAGATTGATTTCCAGCCTTATTTGTCTTCATTTAGGAGATTGATTTCCAGCCTTATTTGTCTTCATTTAGGAGATCGATTTCCAGCTACATGAAAAAAGGGAAAGGGCCCATCATTTGGGGAGATTTATGTTGACCGGTGCGCAACAGACAAACAGGCCTGTTCGCCTCCAAAATGGGCTCTACCGGGAATGATAGTCCAAATGAAAATAGTCCCCTAGAACTAATTTACAGCCGGTGTAGAATAACTTCTCTTTATTTAAGCAGCTAGAATAATGTTATGCCCGCTCGCTGCCAAAAACAACCTGTGTGTGTGTGTCTGCGCGCACGTATGTTTGATTAGTGTACCAGGTTTGACTGAGCATCGGGGGATAGACTTCTGCTGAACAAGTGTTCAGAACCTTTTAGGCGGAGGTAGTAAATGGATAATGACTGTTACGGGAACAAAATGTCAAAGAAATGGGGAATTGTCTGAAGAAGTAGGGCATTTTCACTGATTTTCTCCCAGCATTTTCCCAAGAATTTAGCTGATTATTCTTTACACACATAAACAAACACACCCACCCACACACACACACACACACACACACCAGAGATATTCAGAGAGAGAGAACGAAGAAAGATATATTATTTTAAGAGAGCAAGGAGAGAGAGAGATCCAGAAAAAAAGGTTTTCACAGAGAGAGAGAGGGGGGGGATTAACAAATATAAAGAGTAACTGTTTCCCCATGTGCACCTGGCTTTGGTTGACACTTTGAAAGTCTGGTCTGCTGCCAACACCTATAGGTACTGAGGAATTACAGGAAGGAAGGGATAATGGAATGAAAGACAGCAGCCAAAACCAGCCTCCTAGTCTCTTAATCTCTCTCTTCATCGCACTCTCCTC
The DNA here is from genome assembly GCF_045679555.1 of Salvelinus alpinus. Taxonomy (NCBI): domain Eukaryota; kingdom Metazoa; phylum Chordata; class Actinopteri; order Salmoniformes; family Salmonidae; genus Salvelinus; species Salvelinus alpinus. The sequence continues at coordinate 13,446,974 of NC_092105.1, read as the reverse complement.
ACCTTTCTTCATCATCTCTCGTTATCTCTAAATTCATCTTTCTTCATCATCTCTCGTAATCTCTAAATTCACCCCTCTATCACCTCTCTTTATCTTTCTTCCTCTCTCTTCATCTCTTATCTAAGCTCTCTCTTCATCTCTCTATCTCTAATTAGCTCTCTTAATCTTTCTTCATCTCTCTCTATCTCCCTTAATCTCTCAATTCATATATTTTTATTTCTCTCTATCTCTTTCTTTATCTATCTTAATCTCTCTCTATCTTTCTTCATCTCTGTCTTTGTCTCTTCATATTTCCTCATATCTCAATTAATTTCTCTTCATCTCACTCTTCATCTCTTCATCACTCTATATCTCTCTCTCTCTTCATCTTTCTCTTGTCTCTCTTTCCATCTTTCACTTCATCTATTTTTATCTCTCTCTTCGTCTTTCTCTTTATCTCTCTCTTCATCTCTCATTAGAACTGCTCCTCTGTTTCATCTGTAGAATATGCATTTAACTAAAAGCATCGGAATCTCTTCTCCAGCAGGGGCCTATTTTATTGAATAGTAATGCAGTTACTAAGGCTACCCTAAATGCAAAATTGGATGAAGAAACATCAGGCTGGCGTTGTTTTGTGATGCTGTGATCAGGTTGAATGCTGGTTGAAAACCAACCACTTTTAACTACCACACAAAAATGATGTTTTAACTACCACACAAAAATGATGTTTTAACTACCACACAAAAATGTCTTAACCAGACTGTAATATGATCTTTCTGTAATTAGCTACTTGCATATTCTACATGCAGGGCTGTATGTCAGATTATATATCAGATAGATTAACCTATTCATCGACCTTTGACCTATCCACAGTTATCTGTAGAGCAAGGTGTCACACAAAAAATTGAATCAGCTGGAACGCAGCCTCTCCTTGTGTTTGTCTCCTGTTAAAGGAGTCGGTACTACGAGAAAAGTCTGTCGTTAAACACACTAGAAAACTTTCCCCTATCGTTCACTGGGGTCTGTAACGAGTCAGTCCTTCCAACATTGGCCCAGGCAGCATCAAGCCTGCATTCTTCTGTTAGCACATGTAGCTAACACGCACACGCACGCACGTGTTCACAGGAGACCTTTTAACCCCAGAGACTTTTATGACCTTTTCCGGCGTATCGTATTTTACAGTGTTTTACAGCCAGTACCGAGGGAGGGAGCAGGACGACAGTAAAGTTAAACAAGGAAAGGACAACATTACATACTCCCCACCTGGGTGTGTTTTCATCTCTCTTCTCCTTTCCCACTCCCCAGGTCACACCACCATAGCATCTGGAGGGAGGTCAGTCTGACCTGTGAAATGTGACCTGTGCTTTTTCTATGTCCTGGTAACTTTGTCTTTGGTCCAGTGACTGTGTTACATAGTCCGATGGGAGGGGGAGGAGGGAAGGATGTGAGGGTTATTGTCCCTCCTCACACTCTGTTTCAGGATGCATAAAAGGACAAGTATGCACTCAAGCCTCCCCTTCCTCCCCCTTCCTCCAGATGACGTCAAGAGTTGTTTTTAGTTTGTTTAAGCGGGTGGCGGTGGAGGCACCGGGCAGGAGTGTGTATGACTCGGGAGGGTAATATTTGAGTAGGTGTGAAAGCAGACAGTGAAGACCCAATAATGCCCTAGAGGTGATGTCATACACTCATTCTGAGCTCCGAGTTGTGGGAGGGGGGGGGGGGGGGGGTTGTGTGTGTATGCTGCGCACGTGTGTGTGAGTGTGTTTGTGTTGATGGATTGGGATCTCTCTGTTCCCTGTTTAAGAGGCGGGGGATTGGATGGTTGATTAGCAAATGTTTGAGTTATCCCCTGGACCAGAGAAACATATCAGTGACATAGATGGAGGCTCTAATTTCAACCAACCTGCCGACCAACCTGCCGTTACTTTTTATACCCCGAGAGCAAAAAACACACACACACACACACACACACACACACACACACACACACACACACACACACACACACACACACACACACACACACACACACACACACACACACACACACACACACACACACACACAGGCCGCCAAAGACCCCAAGAATATCATGATCATCATGGTACATAGAGGGTAGTCCACTGAGCCTGAGAAGAGGATGAGAGGAGAAGACGGGAGGAGGTGAAAGGAGAGAAGAGGAGGACAGAGGAGAGAATGAGAGGAGAGGAGGTGAAAGGAGAGAAGAAGAGAGAAGATGAGGACAGAAAAGAGGATGAGAGGAGAGGAAAGAAGAAGAGGAGGAGCGAAGAGGAGGACAGAGGAGAGAAGAGGACAGAGAAAAGAAGGACAGAGAAAGAAGGAGAACAGAGGAGAGGAGGGGAGAGAAGGACAGATGAGAGAAAAGGAGAGGTTGGGAGAGAAGAGGAGGACAGAGGAGAGGAAATGAGATGAGAGAAGAGGACCGAGGAGAGAAGTGGAGGACAGAGGAAATGAAAGAAGAGAAAAGGAGATGAGAGAAAAGGACAGAGGAGAGGACAGAGGAGAGAATAGGACAGAAGAGAAGAGGACAGAGGAGAGAAGAGGAGGGGACATGAGAGAAGAGAAGGACAGAGGAGAGGACGACAGAGGAGAGGAGAGCAGAGGAAAGGAGAAGAGAAAATAGGAAAGGAGGACAGAGGACTGTGGCGATTGTCATAATGTCATACGTCACATAATCAAGTCTTGCCTGATTACTCATGCCCTGACATTGATTAACACCTGTTCATTTTTAGAAGTACATTTATTGATGTGTGGATGCAGTGGAAGAATGAGAGAAGGTGATATACTCGCAACTAGCTAGCGTGGGAGCACAGTGTGATGACTCAATCACGATTTATGACATTGTTTGGATGGCAGACCATCTGTGGGCTATCACTGGGGTCAAACACACCTTATCTGTGGCAATCTGAAGGAAGAGACGTTCTCACGGAAGTCCTGGGGTCACTGAAGCTAGGAGAGGTGTGAAGACTGATGAAAATGTGAAATAACAAGAACAACACAGGAGGTGCACTCCTATCATTTAAATTGAGTTGATTAGATTACAATCTGGGTGTGTTTTCCTGTCTTTTGTTTTCACTAGCATGGTGCTAAGACATGTTAATTCATGTTGGGGGTGCGTTCCTGCTTGTATTTGGTTAAAAGGGCAGTGAATTCGCCCATATTTAGAGATCTTGCAATCAAGCTCCTGTGTGTATCAGACACACATCGTTTCTTCCTCTGAAGAGATGATTCTGGAATGAAGACACGTGGAAACCACGTTAAGTCTTAACCTATTGGTGATAGTCATTTACTCTGAGTACTCTGGAATCATGCATTTCATGTACACTGGAATTGTTTGAGTGTTAATTATTTTTGACTAATACATTATATTAGTTGAATTGAGTAAATGCAGCCCTGGTTTTACAAAGTAATTATTTGATTGACCATAACGCTTATAATTTAGCAGGTCTATTGGTAGTTGTTATTTACACTATACACATAGCACATGCTTGGGTTCCACCTTGACGTCTCTGATCTGCTTGCCTCAATAAAGTAATGCTAGAACATTGGTCAGGATTGGCTACTTGTATCTAGTCTCTTAATAATTTCATAACGGTGCAAGATAGACACTTGTTCATTATAATCATACTGAGAGGTGATGTAAGGCTATTTTTTACACTGCTGCTACTCAGTGTTTATTATCTATACATAGTATGTACAAATTACCTCGACTAACCTGTACCCCCGCACATTGACTCTGTACCAGTACCCCCTATATATAGCCTTGTTATTGTTATTTTATTGTGTTACTTTTTATTTAATTTTTTACTTTAGTCTATTTAGTAAATATTATCTTGACTATTTCTTGAACTGCATTGTTGGTTAAGGGCTATTGCAACAACACATCATCAGTAGGGTAAAACTAACCTATTGCAACAACACATCATCAGTAGGGTAAAACTAACCTGTCTCACGACGGTCTAATCCCAGCTCACGTTCCCTATTAGTGGGTGAACAATCCAACGCTTGGTGAATTCTGCTTCACAATGATAGGAAGAGCCGACATCAAAAAGCGACGTCGCTATGAACGCTTGGCCGCCACAAGCCAGTTATCCATGTGGTAACTTTTCTGACACCGCTTGCTTAAAACCCTAAAAGTCAGAAGCATTTCACGGTAAGGTTGTATTCGCCGCATGTGACAAATACAATTTGATTTGATTTGATTGGTTAGGAACTATAAAACAGCAGCCATCCCCCCCGGCGCCATTATCCACAGGCAGACAGGTACGCTTCTGATTACACTGGATCCCCTGTATTCCCTCTGCTGCTCCGACTAGATAAGAAACGGCATGATAAGGGATAAGCTTCTGACAAGGCAGGGGCATCCAAACTTAGCTTACAATCCAGAAGGCTATAACTACTGTCAGGCACAGGCTGCGGTCCCATTCTCTACCCTTCTCCCCTATTGTGTGTGTTTTGTCACGTTGTTTGTAACTTATTTTGTACATAATGTTTCTGCCACCGTCTATTATGACCGAAAAGAGCTTCTGGATATCAGAACAGCGATTACTCACCTCGTACTGGACGAAGATTTTTTCTTTAATGAGTCGGACGCGAAGGATATACTGTTGCTCCTGGACCAGGCCCATCCCCGTCATTCGCATGAAGAAAAGATGGAGAAACTGGGGGCGCAGATCCGGGTGCTTTCTCAGTTCCTCAGCGAGTAGGTAACCCGCCTCTACCATCCGTTTTATTGGCCAACATGCAATCACTGGAGAATAAACTGGATGAGCTCCGTTCGAGACTATCCTACCAACGGGACATTAAAAACGGTAATATCTTATGTTTCACACAGATAATATACAGTTGGCTGGGCTTTCCGTGCATCGGCAAGACAGAACAGCTACGTTCGGAAAGAGGAGGGGTGGTGGTGTGTATCTATTTGTCAATAACAGCTGGTGCGCACTGTCTAATATTAAGGAAGTCTCGAGGTTTTGCTCATCTGAGGTAGAATACCTCATGATAAGCTGTAGACCACACTATCTACAAAGAGAGGTTTCATCTATATTTTTCCGTAGCTGACTATTTAACACCACAAACCAATGCTGACACTAAGACCGCACTCAACAAGCTGAATAAGGCCATAAGCGAACAAGAAAATGCTCATCCAGAAGCGACGCTCCAAGTGGTCAGGGACATTAATACAGACAAACTTAAATCCGTTTTACCTCATTTATACCAGCATGTCACATGTGCAATCAGAGGAGAAAAGAACTCTAGACCACCTTTACTCCAAACACAGAGACACATACAAAGGTCGCCCTTGCCCTCCATTTGGCAAATCTGACCATAATTCTATCCTCCTGATTCCTGCTTACAAGCAAAAACTAAAGCAGTACCAATGACTTGCTCAATACGGAAGTGGTTAGATGACACGGATGCTACGCTACAAGACTGTTTTGCTAGCACAGACTGGAATATTTTCCGTGACTCATCCAATGGCATAAGAAGTATACCACCTCAGTCTCCAGTTTCATCAATAAGTGCATCGACGACGTCGTCCCCACAGTGACCGTAAGTACATTTCCCAAACAGAAACCATGGATTACAGACAACATCCACACCAAGCTAAAGGCTAGAGCAGACACTTTTAAGGAGCAGGACACTAATCCGGACACTTATAAGAAATCCCGCTATGCCCTCAGACGAACAATCAAACAGGAAAAGCATCAATACAGGACTAAGATTGAATGATACTACACCGGCTCTGACGTTCGTCAGATGTGGCAGGGCTTGCAAACTATTACGGACTACAAAGGGAAACCCAGCCGCGAGCTGCCCAGACAAGCTACCAGACAGGCTAAATGCCTTTTATAACCAACTGGGAAGTGTATTCACTGACATTTTTAACCTCTCCCTGACCGAGGTTGTAATAACTACATGTTCCAAGCAGACCACCATAGTCCCTGTGCCCAAGAAAGCGAAGGTAACCTTCCAAAATGACTACTGCCCCGTAGTACTCACGTCGGTAGCCATGAAGTGCTTTGAAAGGCTGGTCATGGCTCATATCAACACCATCATCCATAGACCCATTCCAATTCGCATACCATCCCAACCGATCCACAGAGTATGCGATCTCAATTGCACTACACACTGCCCTTTCTCACCTTGACAAAAGCAACACCTATGTGAGAATGCTGTTCATTGACTACAGTTCAACACCATAGTGCCCACAAAGCTCATCACTAAGCTAAGGACCCTGGGACTAAACACCTCCCTCTGCAACTGGATCCTGGACTTCATGACGGGCCGCCCTCAGGTGGTAAGGGTAGGCAACAACACATCTGCCACGTTGATCCTCAACACGGGTGCCCCTCGGGGGTGCGTGCTTAGTCCCCACCTGTACTCCCTGTTCACCCACGACTGTGTTGACAAACACGACTCCAACACCATCATTAAGTTTGCTGACAACACAACAGTGGTAGGCCTGATCATCGACAACGATGTGACAGCCTATACGGAGGACGTCAGAGACCTGGCAGTGTGGTGCCAGGACAACAACCTCTCCCTCAACGTGAGCAAGACAAAGTAGCTGATCGTGGACTACAGGAAAAGGCGGGCCGAACAGGCCCCCATTAACATCGACGGGGCTGTAGTGGAGCGGGTCGAGAGTTTCAAGTTCCTTGGTGTCCACATCACCAACAAACTATCATGATCCAAACACACCAAGACAGTCGTGAAGAGGGCACGACAATGCCTATTCCCCCTCCCCTAACCCAGAAAAAACTGGGACAATTGTGTGCCACCCTATGGGACTCCAGATCAGGGCCGGTTGTGATACAGCCCAGGATCGAACCCAGGCCTGTAGTGACACCTCTAGCACTGTGATGCAGTGCCCTAGAGTGCTGTGCCACTAGGGAGGCCATAATCCATGTCTTTTATTGAAAGAGGATAATATATACAGCGAGCAGTGAGGTGATTGATTTCATAGGCTGATGATCTATCTGGCGGTTTTCTTCTCATATCTTTGTCTCTGTGTTGCCTGTGTTGGGTCGGTTAGAGTGTTGGGTCGATGTTGGTCTGGACACTACCGAACATATCTTCCAGGAGGACAGAGTAGTTAATGGTCTTCACCTCCAGTCCATGTCAAACTGTGGACAATCAATTAAGTCGATTCAATTCAACAATATCAGAACAAAGGGCTCAAGGCAACACACAATATAGGACTGGACAAGTCCCTCATTGAGGATGACAGTTGACTTGTTTGGTTAAATAAAGGTTCCCACTGGGCACAGATGTCAATTCAACGTCTATTCCACATTGGTTCAATGTAATTTCATTGAAATGGCGTGGAAACAACTTTGATTCAACTAGTGTGTGCCCAGTGGGTTAGAAGTCCTAAATTAAATAATTGTCACACTAGTAACATCCCTGAACTTAAATAGATGCAGATCAAATACATTCACAAAACATAACAGCTTTGGCTTTGAAAAAGTGCAATGTTAGTGGTAACAAAACTAAATCAAAACTGAAACAATATGTTCAAACAGGAGTCCCAGGATGACATAGGTACTGTAGATGCCAGGCATCAGCAGAAGCGGACAATCAGGAAAATAACAGAGCCTGGATGATGGGGCAAACAACCCAAAGCAAGTCCACAAGCAGAATCAAGCAACTCTTCTGATGTCATCACTGTGAGACAGAGACGTGAGGACGTGATGATGCAAAGTCACGGCAGCCATTGTTATTCTCTGGTGTGTCCGTGTAGCTGGTTTAGAAAGGCAGAGTAGCCCCCAGCAGAGCGTAAGAACCGCCTGTCCTCGGTTGCAACACTCACTACTGAGTTCCAAACTGCCTCTGGAAGCAACGTCAGCACAATAACTGTTAGTCGGGAGCTTCATGAAATGCGTTTCCATGGCCGAGCAGCCAAGCGTCGGCTGGAGTGGTGTAAAGCTCGCCGCCATTGGACTCTGGAGCAGTGAAAACTCGTTCTCTGGAGTGATGAATCACGCTTCACCATCTGGCAGTCTGACGAACAAATCTGGATTTGGCGGATGCCAGGAGAACGCTACCTGCCCAAATGCATAATGCCAATTGTAAAGTTTGGTGGAGGAGGAATCATGGTCTGGGGCTGTTTTTCATGGCTTCGGACTAGGCCCCTTAGTTCCAGTGAAGGGAAATCTTAACGCTACAGCATACAGTGACATTTTACACGATTCTGTGTTTTCAACTTTGTGGTAGTAGTTTGTGGAAGGCCCTTTCCTGTTTCAGCATGACAGCATGTTTGTCGAGGTCGGTGTGGAAGAACTTGAGTGGCTTGCACACTCAACCCCATCGAACACCTTTGGAATTAATTGGAACACCGACTGCGAGCCAGGCCTAATCACCCAACATCAGTGCCCGACCTCACTAATGCTCTTGTGGCTGAATGAAAGCAAGTCCCCGCAGCAATTTTCCAACATCTAGTGGAAAGCCTTCCCAGGAGAGCGGAGGCTGTTAAAGCAGCAAAGGAGGGACCAACACCATATTAATGCCCATCATTTTGTAATGAGATGTTTGACCAGCAGGTGTCCACATACCTTTGGTCATGTAGTGTACACGTGTCTAATATGGTCATACATTTGGCAGGAGGTTAGAAAGTGCAGCTTGGATTCCACCTCATTTTGTGAGTTGTGGGCACATAGCCTGAGAGTCAGGTCTTGCTCACTGAGTCTGTACATAGTCAAAACTTTTCTTAAGTTTGGGTCAGTCACAGTGGTTAGGTATTCTGCCACTGTGTTCTCTCTGTTGATGCTTTCCAATACGTCTCATGATTTGGCTGGGTCTAATTGTGTTGCTGTCCTGTGGCTCTACGGGCTCTGTTTGTGAACAGAGTATCTCTCTCTCCCCTTCCCTCCCCCCTCTCCCTCCACCCCCCCCCCCCCCCCTCTCTCCCTCCCTCTTTCTACCTTTCCCTCCCTCTCTCCGTTCCATTCCCTATCTCTCTCCCTCCTCTCACTCCCTCCTTCCCACTTTCCCTATCCACCTTTCCCTCCTCCCTCACTCTCCCCCTTTCCCTCCATCTCTCTCCCGACCAGACGAGCGCAGAGATTAGTCAAGGGAGACCAGACGAGCACAGATGAGAAATCATCATTGATGCCAAGCTTGAAAGAGGAGATGCAAGACGTGCGTGCACGTTTTTGTGTGAGGACACAGCTGTTTTCCGTGTGTTGTTGAGGAGTCTGGAGCCAGTCCTTGACATTATGACATACCATCTTCATTACAGCTGCATTGGATAGGGAGGAGGAGGAGGAGGAAGACATTTAAGACAAATCTGAAACTAACCCAGGGTAACCACATGGCCACATAAACAAGCTGATTGACCCTGTGGCGTGGCTAGACATTTCCTACATGCTACAATCTACTGTGTGTGTGTGGCTCCTGACATGCTGGTCTGTGGGGATCTTCTGGTTCCAATGCTTCACTCACACAGTGCTGGAACTAAGGGCTGCTACTCAAGCAGCTAGGGATCTGGGGCCATTGGCCAGCTGATTGTTGGCAGGCCGTGTCGCTGCCTGTCTGTGTGGTTCTGTCTGTTTGGGTTTGGGGTAAATATTGTTTTTGGGGTCAAGGTATGTGTGTATGTTTGTGTTAAAGTGTGTGCACACACATGCATGTATGTATGTATGTATGTGTGTGTGTGTGTGTGTGTGTGCGCTTGTGTGTGTGTGTGCGTGTGTATGGCTCCCTACCTGTGTCGGTCCTTGTTTGTGAAGGATCGGGTCATGTCGGAGAAGCTCTCAAAGTGTTTCTTGCGGAGGTGGTCCTGAGCCACGGCCGGCATGAGGCCCACCTCCGCCTCGGGCTGCTGGCGCTCACAGAAACTACGACTCGACATCATCACCTCGGGTTCTGACAGACCCCCCAGCAAGCACCTGGCAAACACACACACACACACACACACACACACACACACACACACACACACACACACACACACACACACACACACACACACACACACACACACACACACACACACACACACACACACACACACACAATAACCAACCGGTAACATTTGATTCAAACACCATCGTTTCTTGACTACTAAATTGGTTCTGGGGTTCTAGTTCCTCAGTCCAGCATTTCCTACCTGAATGTTTTTTTAGGGAATCAGTCCAGCATTTCCTACCTGAATGTTTTCTTAAGGAATCAGTCCAGCATTTCCTACCTGAATGTTTTCTTAGGGAATCAGTCCAGCATTTCCTACCTGAATGTTTTCTTAGGGAATCAGTCCAGCATTTCCTACCTGAATGTTTTTTTAGGGAATCAGTCCAGCATTTCCTACCTGAATGTTTTCTTAAGGAATCAGTCCCAGCATTTCCTACCTGAATGTTTTCTTAAGGAATCAGTCCAGCATTTCCTACCTGAATGTTTTTTTAGGGAATCAGTCCAGCATTTCCTACCTGAATGTTTTCTTAAGGAATCAGTCCAGCATTTCCTACCTGAATGTTTTTTTAGGGAATCAGTCCAGCATTTCCTACCTGAATGTTTTTTTAGGGAATCAGTCCAGCATTTCCTACCTGAATGTTTTCTTAAGGAATCAGTCCAGCATTTCCTACCTGAATGTTTTTTTAGGGAATCAGTCCAGCATTTCCTACCTGAATGTTTTCTTAAGGAATCAGTCCAGCATTTCCTACCTGAATGTTTTTTTAGGGAATCAGTCCAGCATTTCCTACCTGAATGTTTTTTTAGGGAATCAGTCCAGCATTTCCTACCTGAATGTTTTCTTAGGGAATCAGTCCAGCATTTCCTACCTGAATGTTTTTTTAGGGAATCAGTCCAGCATTTCCTACCTGAATGTTTTCTTAAGGAATCAGTCCAGCATTTCCTACCTGAATGTTTTCTTAGGGAATCAGTCCAGAGATTGATAGATAGAATGATAGGGAGAGAGAGAGACAAAACATTTGAAGGAAGAGAGAGGAGAAGGTAGTAGAGATGGAGAGAGAAGGCAACAGTGGGTTAGGTGATCCATCCCTAACAGACCTGAGCCTCAGACAATGACCTATACAACATTTGACCCCCTGATGTCCCCATCAGGCCTCTCCATCATGGGGGGGGCCCTGGGATAGTCTGTGACTAATACAGGGAGCCCCCCCCCATAGTCAGTTTAACCTTACCAAGATACCTAGGAGGGGAAGCAGAGTGGGGTGGAGTGACCAACACACACCCACAGACAAGAGTTAGATTACTGCAGACTGGTTGAACCCCACCTCTCCTAAACCCTCCCGTCTACAGAAATGTGGGCCCCATTTGGATGGTGCAATACGGCGGACATGTTACCGAAAAAACAAGCACATGAATCATGATGATAGCGGATTAACTTCAAAGCTTCTCGCTCACAGTGGCGAATCATCAGGTGGAGGTGGAGTATCTACTGTCAGTCAGGGACAGGAGACGGACAGGCCTGGAGCTGCTGCTTTGGTGTTGGAAAGAGTTCTAAATGACATCTGGAATTCCACAGCCTCCAGAACTCCAACTATGGGTAAGACTATGTTCACACAGTGGGCTTGAACTGCTGATATCACCATGAGAGTCAAAGCTTTGTTTACTATGATGTCAGTGCTGGAAACGCTGCTCTATCACCCAAGCGTCCAGGCCTGGTTACTGTAAATGCCGCTCTATCACCCAAGCGTCCAGGCCTGGTTACTGTAAACGCCACTCTACCACTCAAGGTTCCAGGCCTGGTTACTGTAAATGCCGCTCTATCACCCAAGCGTCCAGGCCTGGTTACTGTAAATGCCGCTCTATCACCCAAGCGTCCAGGCCTGGTTACTGTAAATGCCGCTCTATCACCCAAGCGTCCAGGCCTGGTTACTGTAAACGCCGCTCTATCACCCAAGGTTCCAGGCCTGGTTACTGTAAACGCCGCTCTATCACCCAAGGTTCCAGGCCTGGTTACTGTAAACGCCGCTCTATCACCCAAGCGTCCAGGCTTGGTTACTGTAAACGCCGCTCTATCACCCAAGCGTCCAGGCCTGGTTACTGTAAACGCCGCTCTATCACCCAAGCGTCCAGGCCTGGTTACTGTAAACGCCGCTCTATCACCCAAGCGTCCAGGCTTGGTTACTGTAAAGCACTTTGTGACATATGTTGTTGTTATATACAGTATATAAACACATTTTGATTCATTGACAGTGATTATTCTAAGAGTTGCATGGTTTTGATGCAGTGGAGAAATTTCCATAAAAAATTATTATCATATTGATGGTAAAAATTATTATAATATAATTTTCATCTCCAGCCGGTCACATATCGAACCTTCACTAAATATGAATGACAAAATCTAAATTCAGATATGGAGAGCATCTTGGGGTCAATCTAAAAAATGTAAAGATGATGGAAATACTTGACATTGAAAACAGCAAACATGGGTGCACTTGAGTTTGCCAGAGCAATGCAGTGAAGTTTATATTATACTTATACTGACATCCAGTGGTTATACACCAGAACTGCAGGCAATGGGCTAAGGTATGGGATAAAACAGATTACCAAAGTTGGTGTGTGTTTGTATTGTGTGACTCACCAACTTCGTATTTGGAGCAGTAGAATGCTTTGCTGAAATTTTCACAGTCACAGATGACCACCCTGCGTCCCCACACATTGACCACACCTCCCAGTGTCCCCCTTCTTATAGAACTTCTCATGGACCGCACCCATCTGACAGAGGAGAAGAGAGGAGAGGAGAGAGAAAGCGAGAGAGAGCTAGAGAAAGAGAGAGAGAAAGCGAGAGAGAGAGTGCTAGAGAGAGAGAGCTAGAGAGAGAGAGAGAGAGAAACAAAGCGAGAGAAAGAAAAGGTGAGAAAAGGGCAACCAGTGAAGAACAAACACCACTGTAAATACAACCCATATTTATGTTTATTTATTTTAACTTGTGTGCTTTAACCATTTGTACATTGTTACAACACTGCATATATATAATATGACATTTGTAATGTCTTTATTGTTTTGAAACTTCTGTATGTGTAATGTTTACTGTTCATTTTTATTGTTTATTTGACTTTTGTATATTACCTACCTCACTTGCTTTGGCAATGTTAACACATGTTTCCCATGCCAATAAAGCCCCTTGAATTGAATTGAATTGAGAGAGAGAGAGGAAGAAAAGGTGAGAGAGAGAGAGAGAGAGAGAGAGAGAGAGAGAGAGAGAGAGAGAGAGAGAGAGAGAGAGAGAGAGAGAGAGAAAAGGTGAGAGAGGAGAGAGAGAGAGAAAAGGTGAGAGAGGAGAGAGAGAGAGAGAGAGAGAGAGAGAGAGAGAGAGAGAGAGAGAGAGAGAGAGAGAGAGAGAGAGAGAGTGAGAGAGTGAGAGAAAGAGGAATACAACAGTAAAATATGATGGATCAAACTGACCTACACTCTAAAGAACAGAACTGTGTTTCTACAACATCCCTTACAGGTCACCAAATTATAGGCTTCTTTTCTATTTCACATTCGACATTGCCAAATGTGGCCATTTTACTGCGTAAAATCTCCCTAGCAACACCTAACTTTGAGGGTGTCCAGGATGTAGCATCCTGCCTGGCCCATAGGACCAAACATGTTGAGCACCCTGCGGTCTGTGATCTCTCCGGGCTGATGCTTGGGAATGGGAGTATGCTGCAGGAGAGAACAGAGGAGAAAACGCACAGATGGAGAAGAGTCAGAATTAAAAACACACACACACACGCACACACTTATACACACACACGTGCCAAGCTAAAACCCACACACACCACACCACCTCCACACAAGTGGCTGGTTCTTGCCTCCTAGTCCTTGGGAATGGAAGCAACATAACAGGGAGAAAGAGAAAGAAGACAAACAGACCAAATCATTATAATTTGTCTTGAGGGACAGGCTTACTTTTTTATCTGGGGAAAATCCTTATGTGCCACTGGCTAGGAGGTTCAGATGGAACCTTTCAGGATGACATTTAGAGAGAGGCAACCGAAACAAACAGCATGACAATCTCTGGAGAAAAAGAACAAGGAAAACAACTGGAAACAAATGAGCAAATTTTTATGTTGAGTTAGTGTCTGAACAGTGACAGCTAGATGTTGGTATTTTTTATGTTGAGTTAGTGTCTGAACAGTGACAGCTAGATGTTGGTATTTTTTATGTTGAGTTAGTGTCTGAACAGTGACTGCTAGATGTTGGTATTTTTTATGTTGAGTTAGTGTCTGAACAGTGACAGCTAGATGTTGTTATTTTTTATGTTGAGTTAGTGTCTGAACAGTGACAGCTAGATGTTGGTATTTTTTATGTTGAGTTAGTGTCTGAACAGTGACAGCTAGATGTTGGTATTTTTTATGTTGAGTTAGTGTCTGAACAGTGACAGCTAGATGTTGGTATTTTTTATGTTGAGTTAGTGTCTGAACAGTGACTGCTAGATGTTGGTATTTTTTATGTTGAGTTAGTGTCTGAACAGTGACAGCTAGACGTTGGTATTTTTTATGTTGAGTTAGTGTCTGAACAGTGACAGCTAGATGTTGGTATTTTTTATGTTGAGTTAGTGTCTGAACAGTGACAGCTAGATGTTGGTATTTTTTATGTTGAGTTAGTGTCTGAACAGTGACTGCTAGATGTTGGTATTTTTTATGTTGAGTTAGTGTCTGAACAGTGACTGCTAGATGTTGGTATTTTTTATGTTGAGTTAGTGTCTGAACAGTGACTGCTAGATGTTGGTATTTTTTATGTTGAGTTAGTGTCTGAACAGTGACAGCTAGATGTTGGTATTTTTTACCTTTATTTAACTAGGCAAGTCAGTTAAGAACAAATTCTTATTTACAATGACACCCTAGGAACAGTGGGTTAACTGCCTTGTTCAGGGGTAGAACGACAGATTTTTACCTTGTCGTTTCGGGGATTTGATCTTGCCACCTTTCAGTTACTAGTCCAACACTCTAACCACTAGGCTACCTGACACCCCCATTACTGCAGACCTGTCAGGTTGGATGAGAGCTATGTGAGGGAAGGGAGGGCGGTAAGGAGCGATTGAGAGAAGGAGAGAGGGAGGGAGAGAGAAAGAAAGAGAGAGACTGATAGAGAGAGAGAGACCTGTCAGAGTGGATGAGAGATCTGTGAGGGAAGGAGTGAGGGAGAAGCCATCCAAGCAAAGAGAAAGAGGCACTTTTCCTCTTGACTACACTTCTGTCATGATATGACGAAATCAAATGAAAATGTTGTGCATTCTACCAGGAAATGGCTTGCTCTTACTCTTTTTTACATGTGTATGGTATGATTTCACTTTCACTGCCTATATTCACTGGAGATTAACAACGGGAGGAAAGCAGAGGAACTCATGGACCTGTTGGCACACCAATCCCCTTGCGAGAATGCAGGTACAATCATTCAGATGTATTCCCATTGGTTCACTGCATATTGTAGCCTGTATTTAAACCCTTGCAGAAGCAGCATGGAGGCAAAACGGCTCACGGCGCTGATGAGGAAGGATCACAAATGAACACGGAGAAACTGGAAATGGGGTGGAGCTCTGGCCGCATCATTGATGGAAAACACGGACTGGGAAGTCCACCGTTCCCCCCCCCCCCCACTGGACAGGAATCACGTTATTTTAAAGAACGGATTTTGCTTTTTAAGGAATAGACTGTGGTTTATTGTAAATATATACTCAAAGACAATTGTGTGGCATTGTACTGCTCAACATTTCTTTGTTCCTCGGGCCTAACCCAGAGGAGGTGGAGAGGACAGAGCAGAAGGAAAACCATGATCGGACTTCCCCACCCCTTAAACTGGAGGAAGACCTTTTCTCTTTTTGTGGAACGAAATTCCACTTTATCCCATTAGTAGGTGGCTTACATTTTTACCTATTTATTTGCGTTCAAAATAAATGTCCAAGCTTTTTGCTGAAATCACACCTCCTTGTGTTTTATGATTAGTGTGGTTCCCAACTGCTCATGACAACCTTATACATTTAAGAGTCCTGGTCTCCAAACCTCCATCAGGTGGAGTAGTGGCAGGATTGTGACTACAGTATTTGGAACCCAGGACCGTAACAATGAGTGACATTGCAGAAGAAGCCCCATGAGTGTAAGGTATGCCTTACATTTTTGATTGGAGCACCATGGGTGCCAAAATTCCAAGGCTCAGACGTGCGCTATGAAGACTGGAAAGATCAAATTCAAGCCATGTTGCGCGCAAATGTGGTCGGAAGCTCAGCAATGTGATTTCATCATGAGTGCATTGGAAGGAGAGGCCCGTAGAGAAATCTTCATTCTTGAAGAGGACGTACGAGCTAACCCTATACTAATTTTCCCATATTTGATATATCTACTGGTGCTTTACGTGCTCTGTTTTTTGATTGGAGACAGAAGCCTGAGGAGTCTGCACATTCATATGTCCTACGCCTACGTGAGCTGGCACAGTGCTTTCAAAACTGAGACCCACAGGACCACCGCCGAGCAGACAGACACACATGACCAGTACATCCTCGGGCCTGCGAGAAAGGTCAGAAACTATGGCCCCGACCATAACTTCCATCAGCTGCACCGGGAGGCCCTGTACCTTGAGGAAGATGGGCGTGGCCAATATAAAGATGAACCAACCTGCGCAGTGGTTTGGGATCTTCCAAATAACCCAAACATTATTCTTGGAAAGAAGAGGTAAAAAGAGAACCGCTGGCTGAGATGAAGGAGCAAATGGCAGACCTCAGCTGAACCATCTGGGAAAGCTTTGAGGAACCAGGGTGAGGTATGAGGACACTTCTTTGTAAATGGACACTGGGTCCCAAGTTACCCTTATGACAGAGGCTTGTTTTAACCAACTTTTTCCAGAACAGGATGTTGGCTCCAAGGAGGACCTTGGCTGGCTGACACTGACTGCAGCAAATGGGTTACAAATCCCTTACGTTGGCTATGTACTAGCAGATGTAAAGGTGGGAGAGCTTGTGTTGAAGTACAATGGGATTGTGATTTCAAGGAGTGAACTCATTGCACATCAATGCATCACGACAGGATACGCTTCTCTCTGATTCACAGATTAAAAATGAGTTCTTTCCAACATCTGCTGACCCCTCAGCCACGGATCAAGGCCTCCACAACACCCACATAAAAGGTGTGGGTACCAGTCAGGGTGAAGAATCTAAACTCCTTTCCAGTCATATTGCCACGCTACCACAATACATGGCCATACCTCCCACCATGTACCAGGAGGTTGATAGTCTCTTAGGGACCGTGCTGAAAACAGGAGTAGTAAGGGAAGCAGAAGCCCCAGGGACGCACCAACTGTCTTAGTCAGAAAGAAGAATGGAGAACTTCTATTTTTGTGTTGATTATCAGAAAATGAAAAATGTAAACTCATAAAAGATGCCCATCCGTTGCCCAGAATTGAGGAATCACCGAGCACACTCACAAAAGCACGTTACTCTTCCACCCTAGATTTGGCCAGGTGGAAGTGACAGACCAATACCATGAGAAAAGGTCTTTCTGAACCCCGCTTGGCCTTTAGAAGTTTGAACGCATGCCCCTTGGGTCGTGCAATGCCCCCGCAACCTTCCAAAGACTAATGCAAAGCTGTTTGGGTAACTTCGTAGCAGAGTCCCCTTTGGTCTAACTTGACGGTTTCATTGTGTATTTAGCAGACTTTGAAACACTTGACCTGGATATAGTGTTTGAAAGGCTGAAGAATTTTGGCTTGAAACTGCACCCTGACAAATGTACTTTGTTTCACAAACAACAAGATCCTGGGACAAATTGTCAGTGAGTTGCCCCCGATCCAGAAAAGATTGCCATTGTCCAGAGCTGGCTGGGCTATCCCTCAGACAGTAAAACAAGTGCAGTCTTTCCTCGGATTCGCTGGTTATTACAGTAGGCTCATACCTGGTTTTGCAAGCTTGGCCTGGCCACTCAATTGTCTCCCACTGTTCTTGAATTCTGGGTCTACCACCTGGATGGCGTTGTCCTCCAGATGGAAACAGATCTTACACGCAGTCGGTAGAGCATGAGACTCTTAATTTCAGGGTCGTGGGTTCGCGTCCCACATTGGGTGCTCTTGTTTTTTGGGGGGGCGGCAGGTAGCCTAGTGCTTAGAGCGTTGGACCAGTAACTGAAATGTTGCTGGATCGAATCCCGAGCTGACAAGGTAAAAATATGTCTTTCTGCCCCTGAACAAGGCAGTTAACCCACTGTTCCCCGGTAGGCCGTCATTGTAAATAAGAATTTGTTCTTAACTGACTTGCCTAGTTAAATAAAGGTTAAGTAAAACATTTTAACTTTAACAAAATTAAGTGATACTTCTCCTTTCGCTTCTGAGGCACAGCCTCCCAAAAGAATGTGTCGAAGCTCAGCACCTGAGGGAGAGAGATGGTGAAAATATAGCAGTCTGTCTGTAGTCATCCTTCTTGACAACAATTAACCACAATGTGTATGCACTCTTTCCAAGAATCTTTGGAAAGCCCAAAACAGCTCCATGACAGACCTGGTTGTCAAAAGCCACCCATGACAGTGTCCCTGCCCTCTCCTTTGGGGAAGACAAGAGTAGTTTGGTTGCGCCTTCTGGCCCAGCAGCAACTCCCCTTCAATGCCTGGCTTCCCTGAACCCACCATCATAGGGACCCCCTTTGAAACAGTCAAAATCCCAGGACTTGTGGAATATGTCTTTCCCCAACTGTAGGATAAGGAAGTCACAAATGAGTCAAGCACAGACAACAGAGCCAATTGCAGGGGAATATTATGGTTTGTGGTAAGAGGATAAAGTCAGACAAGCAGGAATTCATAACATGCAAATTACTGCCCTAATTTCCTCGCAGCAAACAGGAATGCACTATATAAGGCCATGCACTTGCACAATCTGTGGACGCACCTAGTCGATATATAACGTTAGTCAGCGTGAGCTGTTCGCTTCAATTCGCCTAGCAGAGGATTATATGGTCATTCAATAAACAAAATAAAGTCAAATATATCCACTACAAAACTTACGTTTTTGATAAGAGAATTGCCAGGCACCATCGGCAGCGCCATAGAGGCAGTATTTGGAATATAAATGTACTTTATACTTCGTCCAACTCCTGAGAACTTCTTCCGTTCTTCACCAGTTTTAGGTTGCCATGGAGCGTGCCGGCTATGGTCCGTTGCCGTGCAGCGTCAGAATCTAGGGTTTCAGTTTTACTTTTTTTGCAACATTCTTCTCTGAAAATGGTAACACTGCACAGGAACATTTTGCAATATTGCAACAACATTTGGAAATAATATACAATTTCAATGACATAGTAACGATGACTTGAAAGATAAATGCTTGCTATTTAAAGTAATTTAACTCAAATTGGAGGGCAGGAAATTATCTGCACCCTAAACTCAAAGTACTGTAGGAAGTTTAGTTTATTAGGGTCCCTATTAGCTACTGCACTCTTCCAGGAGTCCACATAAAACACTCAAATACATGACAAAGTACAGAACAGTAATAGACAAGAACAATAAGATATTACATTAAATGAAATATATTACACTAAATAAAAAATAAGTTATATTTAGGAGACACCAAGAGACAACAAAAATATAATTTACACACTATACATACATTTTTATATACAGTACAGGTAAATTAGATCTTTAGAAATAGTAGAGGCGCTGTGATACAATGTGTTTTAATCTGTTTTTTAAAGCTAAACTTGACACAGACGTAGGCCTAGTCTTTCATTTGAAATAAAGAAAGAAAGCCATGATTGTTGGTTGCTTTTGGTCTTTTATAATAAGAATATATACACAAACTACAACAGCATTGTAATTCAATAACAAAGGTACATTTCTTTCATGTGAAAGAGAACACACAAAAGAGGCTAAATTACCTCCAAGCAAATATTGCACCGCTCGTAAAGGCAAAAGAAAGATAGTCATGGTAATCCTAAATCAATAAATATAATGTGATTGAAGTATTAACTCATACAATGAATGAAAAGGGCATATGTTGTGGAAACATGGTGCACTGCATGACTTGGGTATACCTGCGGTGTAGGACTATATTGACCAGAAAACACTCCAAAGAACTAGACCCAGATGTAATCAATAAGTTCCCGCATTGCAGCCCAATTAGGTGTGTATGTGTAACAAGTGCAACAGTACACTGTGCATATACTGTACACATGCATGACGTTCTGATGAAGACCACACCGTCGATCTGAATAAATACAGCATCAATCGCAGTGTTTTGCATCTTTCTATCCTTTTTACATATGTACATACGTCCATCTCCAGCACCAGCTCAAAGCCATTGGAAGTGAGTATGTTTCTATCTGTTCATATGATGAATATATGAATCAGAGTGAGCCAGGAACACTGGATCCCATCTACAGGGTCGCAACACCTGTGTGCTCTTATCGCGTTTTGATTAATAACTGTTTTGTAGACCAGCGTTTCCCACAGGACCCATTGGCTAGTTCCTTTTGGGTTGTACCCGATTGCCTTGAGTTGGGGGCTAAAGCCTAGCTAGAAACACGGTTTTGTTTATATGGTGGAGCAGCAGGAAATCTTTTCCAGTTTCTATCAGGTGGTGCTAAAACCATGCAATTACATGGTAGGTAGACAGGTAGGTATTGTGAAACAGTACAGTAAGTACACATTACAGAGTATTTACAACTGCGGTACCTTTTTGCGGGTTGTGTAATTGGCTCAATTTGATATATTGTGCTGTGCATTTGTTCTTGTTGTTCCCACCACGTTTTTAAAAGGGCACTTCACTTCACAGCCAGACCTCTCAAATGATTCCTATATAAAACTGCAGGCCCCTGTTGTGTTCTTAGGATGCCAGCCCAAGCAAGAAGCCTCCAAAGAATCCACTGGTGACGATAATGTTTGTCTTCACAAACTCTGTGGACTGGGAGAGAGATTGAGATAAATAACGGTATTAAAATTTAAGAAAAGTGCAATATCCTTTTAAGACAAACAACAAATCTGAATGCATATGGATAATTGATCCTTTGACTTAGCAGCCTAGTCTGTACAAGTAGGCAGAATTTGTATTATGTCAGTATGAATGTAGTTCAATTCACAATGCTTTGTCATGCACAAATCAAATCAAATCAAATGTTATTTGTCACATGCGCCGAATACAACAGGTGTAGGGCTACCTGGTCGATAAAAGAGTTGAGCTCTGGTACAGCCCTGTCGGCTTTCTTCTTCAGGTGCCTCTTGGCTTTGTTGACATCCTTCTCCACTCTCTTCCAGTCCACCTGCACATAGCCACTGTGGTTGGCTATCTGGAGAATAGAATAGACATTTTTTTTTCTTCGGGACGATTAAAAAAAACTAAGCAAAAATGCTTGGTAAAATAATCTATGACAATAAGGATTTTAGCTAATAGTATTGTAGCCAAAGAGCAAGCTTCTCTTTGCAGCATGTGAAATAACTCATTTAGACTTTTATACTGTACATTAATAACTTGTGTTGAGTTCCTACCTGTAATAACAGGAATCCTCCACCCATAGCGGTGGCTGCGATCTTCCCCACCTTCTGGAAAAGATATCCCGCACACCTGGCAGCGAGAGACAATGCAAAACTCAAATTAAACCCTATCCTGCATGTAGTACACTAAACAGGGCAATAGAATCCTCTACAGAGGAAGCCTGTATTTTGATCATACCATGCATTCAAGTACAGTAACATTGACCACCATGTGAGAGAGATATCAAATGATAAAGAACAGTCCTGAGGATGCTCCGTTGTTTAATCAATATAGGCTACCTTGGCCTGCAGGACTTACCAGCCGCTCACACCACCCAATGCTATTTGTGTGGCCACCGAATACTTCTCAGCCATAGGACCCGAATTGTTCCCACCAAATAGGCAGCCCCACCATTGTTGACGCCTGGCATATTGTGTCAGGTCGACCACCTCATATGTGTCCTCATTCTCTGGTTCTTGGGACGGGAGAAACAAAGTAGAGCACTTTATGTACAAGAGGCGAACAATTGGCAATAGCACAAGTATTAATATCCCCGTCAGACGTTTTGGCTGATTGTGCCATATTCCATTGGCAAAGTCTGTTTCGTTTTCGTGAGAAACAGTAGAACGTTAAATGAAGTAACGTTAACGTAAAAACATGTTGGAAGGAGAGGATTATGAGTCTAATTTCTTACAGGCACATCTTGGCATAATAATCTATTCGCGTATGTGGGGAAATAGCAGTCTAAAACGTCAAATTGCATAGTGTTATAAGGTGGTTAAAATGTTGCAACTGTAGCCATTCCTATTTATCTTGATATAACCTATGACGTTGATACATTGAAACACACCGAGTGAGTGCGATCAGAGACCGAGAGAGTAGACCTAACAGTTTTTTAGCGAGTAGGTTGCCACATATTTGACATATATGGATATGATTTAATGCTCTATAGCGTACATCTAAGATGGAAATATGGGTCCAAATATGGAAACATAAAGGTCGTTTTTGGTTTGAGAGCGACACTTACCCTCTTCACGATCCGCCATTTTGGAGTGTCTTGATTTGAATGATGTTGACAAATGCTGTCACAGGCGTGATGGGATACATGGTTTGCATAGTTTGTCAGACAGTCAAACAGAATTTCATGCATTTAAAAAATATCACTCTAATTATTGATCTTATTAGAATGTCTCAATACAGTTTATAATTTAATGCAGGTTTCATACATGTAGGTTGCCTCACAAATAAACAAAACTGACATATTAACAAATAACATGTTTTACCCCACAAAAATGTATAGCTTACAAAATATACAACTGTACACAGTAAATGCAACAGCACAGAATAGGCTACTTCAGTCTGTTATTTTGGAGCATGATTATAGCTATAATAGAGTCGGGTCTGCAGCCTTTGCAATAAATGACTGATTAACGTTTTAATGTTTAATGTTTTTTGTGTATTTCATATTAACATTCATCAGAGTGATTTATGGATAATATACCCTGTGGTACTATTGTATGGTATGTGATATGACAACTGTACAGTATGACACTATGACAACTGGACTGGAATTCTGGGAGATGTTTTAGGATTACACATAACCTAACTCAATATGTCCAATGTCTAAGAGCTCTTGAGCTTTTTGTAACTAAGCCTATTCTCTGACTTCATGGTCGGTTATTATTTCCTTTATATTGAAAAGGCACAATCTGGAGTCTGTGTTTCATCTCTTTGGCAGCCACCCATTAAATGGACAGATTTTATTAGATAAACTCCAGGTGCAAAAGTTATCTGTGTTTCTACAGTATATCTACAATGCTAAATGATGTACTGTTGAATCTTGGGTAAAATAATTAGCAGATTTGGTAGGCCTATGCATAATGGTGTTTGCTGCCTATGTGTTTGATAACCATTATGCTTCATTGATTTAATTGAAACCAGGAGCTTAATTTGATCCCTTTCTTTTTTCCCCCTCAAACCTCACTGCTTCCTGTTACAAGACGGCGACAGGTGGCCATCTATCTCTGCCACCATGACAGTGATGACAGATTTACAGCCCAGACAATTTGTGGCAGGAGAGAGAGAGAGGGGGGGTGGGGCGTTGTGGGCATTCCAATCGAACTGGAAAGCGACCTCTGCTCTGAGTTATCAAGTCTGATGGACGAAGCCACATCGTCTGCAGGAGACAACAACAACAACAGCCAGCAGGATCAAGGCTCCCCATATACTTCATCCAATTACCCAAATCTTCACCTTATGTCATTATGAGTTGAACATTGGTAACAACCCCAACTCCCCAAGGCCTGTTGTGTTGTGATGGGCATGTTTAGTCAGCTCCCATATGAGTACTCCAGCATCAGACCATTTAGAGAAGCTTCAAGTTTTACTGTTACGTGCACAAGTACAGTGAAATGCCTTTCTGGCAAGTTCTAGTTTGGCATATGTTTTGCCTACAATGGCAATGGCATCTTGCAAAAATAAACACATTAGTCTATGCTAACACTTGTAACACATAGCACTTATATACAGTACAAGTCAAAAGTTGACACACCTACTCATTCAAGGGTTTTTCTTTATTTATACTATTTTCTACATTGTAGAATAATAGTGAAGACATCAAACTACGAAATAACACATATGGAATCATGTAGTAACCAAAAAAGTTTTAAACAAATCAAAATATATTTTATATTGTTCAATGTAGCCACCCTTCGCCTTGATGACAGCTTTGTAAACTCTTGGCATTCTCTGAACTATTACAAACTATCATTTTGTAAATCACACACTACATTGTTATTGCAAACAGTGATAATAAAGCAATAACATCAGATAAAATAGTAATAGCAACACTGCAGCATTCATGCATAACCCTTGGCAACCAACTGACCTGTACCCCCTCCCATCCATGCTCTCCAGAATCCTTGGGACGTCCATACCCCATGTAGTTTAGATTTCAAATGGTCATGGTAAGGGTTAACGTTAGGGTTAGGTAACTAGACTTTCCTAGTTAAATAAAAACATTTTTTTTAAGTAAGGGTTGTTAAAAGTTTATAGTAAAGGTTAGTTAGATTTAGGGTTAGTGTAGGGATGCCCCAAGGATCCCAAATTATCACTAACCATACTGGCAACCCTTGAAAAGGACACCTTAACCAATAAGATACCTCAAAGTAGACCTACAAATACGTAATACTAATCACAATGCAACATGGGAAACCAATCGAAAGAAGCTGTGGAACTGCGTAAAGTTGAGGGTTTGTTATTCATGTGTGTGAGGAACGACACCCAAGAAAAATTAAGTCACATGATTACACACAGATACATTCGTTGGTCACAGTGAGGAGAGGGCGTTCCTACGGTGGCGGCGTGCATTCGCCTATGTGACACATTTACAACAACTTTGAGTTGGTGTGGGGGGAAGTTTACTATATTACCAAATAACGTCCTATCGTAAAAACCGGCATCAACTCTACTCCATGCATTATTTGGCAATTACATACATTTAGTATTTTGTGTACAATCATGCGATAAGGCTTTTTTGGACGGGTCTTGTTTTCCTTCAGGATTTGGCAATCACTCGGCTGAGCTAGCTACGTTTTCAGTCCTACATACCGTGGTGTACTTTCGTTCTTATATTTTGGTGGAGTTTGTCGCCGCTTCCCTGTTCATTTTCTATGAAATCGTGCGGAGTGTCGCTCGACGCCGCTGCTGCTCGAAGTCTCGGCACTGCTGGCGATGAGGAAAAGAAAATGGCGGCGGGAAAAGCGAATGAAATCGAATTGGACTTTCCGAAGCTAACAGCGCAGGAGAGAGAAAGCTTGGTCGAAATTGACAGGTTAGCAAATGAGCAATGCATTTGCTTTCTTTGTCTACGTTTTTGTCTATTGAGTTTTCGTACATTAAAGTCTTTAAAACGAAGTATATGTCCCAAGTAATACGGAACCGCCTGTGTTGTCCTCTGCTTGCAGTTCACTATTTGGATTTCAGAGGCTTCATGAAGATGGCGCCAGAACGAAGACCTTACTGTTAAAGGTATGTCACAGATAGGACCAGAGTCGCCCCTCCGCTGTCACTCCTGATTCGTGCATATCTGGAATAAGTGTCAGGGACCTGCTGGACATTTAACCACAATCCCCTTCCATTAGCCAGAAGCCAGGCGTACAAGTGGGTGGATATTACGTTAATGAATTCCCTTTCCAGTCAGTATGAAGTATAGTTGTATCTTGTTAAAGTGGCTCCGGACATTTGTCCGGCATCATTTTAATTTAACTAACGTTACAGGACATTTGAGAAATGCATTGGGTGCGTAACCTGATTATGGCGTCCACCCACGGTGCTCATAATGACCCAAGTCACATTTCGATGATCGTAATTAATTTTAACAGAACATGCAGTTGTAGGATGCAACTGCGTGCGTCCTGACCAAATTCAGATGCGCATTTAAACATGTTAGAATAACTGCCACATTTACTTTTCCTCAGCCATCAAGACCAGTAATGAACAGCAAAATCACTAACCTATGTCAATCTACTATTCCCCCATAGTAGAAAAGTTAACATTCTATTGGTCAGTTTTTCGTTATGTGCGAGAAAGAAATATGCTATTCCAAACCAACTCGGGGACAGTTGTGGGAAGATGGATCCTAAATTCATACTACCAGTAGGCCTAGGCTACATCTGCCAAAAATGGGAAACTAATGATGCTGATGCAATAGAACAGAACTTTTAGCTTAAAATGTTGATAAAACTATTATTTAATCTCATTATAAGCACAGCAATTTGCACATGGCAGTAGGCTACATACTAATGTTCGTTCCTTAAAGTGGAACTGATGGCGTTTTAACTACTTTGCAGATATGAAACAGACAATCATATCAGTCAAAAATATACATTTCCCAGTTTATGCTACAAAACCAACTTTATAAGAGGTTTTAATAATAGGTTCTGTTTTCCTCAACATTCCATGACATACACTAAGGTATTGTTGGAAGAATAGATGGATGTATTTCAATGCTTGATTAATATAATTCACCAATACATTTAATTCACCAACACTCTATCACTTCAGTGTTTAATTGCTAAAGTGTAATTACTTCGCCACTACGGCCTATTTATTGCCTTACCTCCCTAATCTTACCTCATTTGCACACACTGTATATACATTTTTTACTATTGTGTTATTGACTGTACGTTTGTTTATTCCATATGTAACTCTGTGTTGTTTGTGTCGCACTGCTTTGCTTTATCTTGGCCAGGTCGCAGTTGTAAATGAGAACTTGTTCTCAACTGGCCTACCTAGTTAAATAAAGGCAAAATAAAAATGCTTTTCTTGGTAGTCCAAAATATTGCTATCAGGTTGAAAATCACAGCTGGCCTGGTACATTGTTTGCTGCCTCCATTAGGATGCACTGTTTGAGTTTTAATGGGTCAATATTTTTGAAAAAAAATGGAATAATGTAACTAAGGCTGGGAATGTCAATACAATCAAACTAGCAAAGGCAAAGATCTGTCATAAGATCAGTCATAACGTGGCTAATAGGCTAGCACATCTATTTATGTAGCAAGCTAAAAACATGGAGCCTAACATTAGCTACATGTCATGTCATTGGAGGAGTGGGTGAGTGACACTTTTCCCCCTCATATTGTTTTTTTGGTGGCTATACTATACTCAGCTAGAGATGCAGGTGTCATTTGGTTAGCTAGCAAGAACTTGAACAACTCTTATCCCGTTAGCATATATATCGCTTGCTTTTGCCAATTCACTCTCGCTATCTACTCCTATTTCAAAGCACTCTCGTCTGAGTGTGCAAGAGCACAGAATAACTGATGAATTTACAAAAGCGCAACACCCACTGAATATGACCAACCGGTGTTAGTAAACGTAGGCAAAGAAAGTAATAGTTAGTCAAGAACGCTCTAGATAACATGTAAACAGCCTAACCAGCTCTGCTAGGGTGAGTAAAATGGTCAGAGTGAGGTGTTGTCTCATTTGTGTTTGGAAATACTGTAGCAAGTTAACTTTGGGTGCTTGGTTGGGACAAGCATGTACTGTTGTCAGCCAGGCTGCAGAAGGACGAGTAGGCTACAATTCCCCATCGTTTCAGTGCAATTTTGAGGGTTTATGTAATGTTCTTTCATTAGATTTGAGCTCATCTTTCTCTGTCTAGCATTAGTTGTTGATCTTGTTGTTGATATGCATGACTGAGGGAGCGAGAGCCTACCTTTTTCATGGTTGTTTGATCAATAGGACTGTAAAGTTCCCAAATGTAAGAGGACTCCCAAGTGGTAATTACATATTTGCAGAAATCCATTCAGGTGTATTTTGTGGCTTTTGACGAATGTGTTCTAATGATGTAAAGTCACGCTGTTGTTACTGCCTGTAAACACACAGTCTAGTTCAAAGTGAATGATGGCAGGCCTGTGTGGCAAATAAAGGTCTACTGTAGCTCTGATTGGCTATGGCGTAGACTCTAGTCTTGGATGAGACAGATGTTTTTATTAGGTTTTATTTGCTTCAGCGTCTATTAATTGTCCAAACGCACGTCCACTTTCCTACTCTGTATTACTATAGCATTTTCACAAATTCCTTAGTGTATGTTAGGGGTGAACATATTGGAATCGGACAATATTAGCTAAAAATGCCAACATCAACCCGATGTCTAGTTTAACGGCGATTGATGTGCAAAACCGATGTCAAAGCTGACGTGCATACCTATATAACGTAGGTACATGACGTAATGGCACCACATAAAATTTTGCGCTACACGTGCAACACAGCATTCCTAACATAGCCCACAATGTCTGCTGTGTGGATCGAGCAGTCAACAAGTCGAGCATTTGAAAGAGTAAGAACATTTCAGCGAGACAACTCAAAGGTGAAGTCCATTAACGCCAAGATAATGGAATTCATTGCCCTTGACAATCAACCGTTCTCTGTCGTGGGTGATGTTGGCTTTCGCAAAATGTTCGAGTACCGGTACACACTAACAAGTGCGCTATTTTTCAGATGTTGCCCTACCGGAGTTACATAGTAATAGCGTCACTGCTATTAGCTTCACGACTGATATTTGGACCAGCGATATCAGCCCCATGAACATGCTGAGTCTGACATCAGTGAGTGGTCAAGGCTTTCGTACTGAGGAAAGCCGTATTGCATGCTCATGAATGTGCTGGTTGTCATACCGCTGCTGACATTTCAATGGCATTTGAGAACATGTTTGAAACTTGGAAACATGAACACACTAGCTAGCTCCATTCGAACAACTGACTCGAGAAATATGCTCATCAACTGTGCATGCAGCGGACGTGATACCCTCTGTCACATGAGTATAATGCGTGGAGGTATGTTTTCGTTAGAAACCATGCTGTTGGCTTTTTCTGTTCTCTCGTTTGCTTCTCAAAAGTGGCTGTGTCAGCTGCAAGCGCAAGTAGCCTGGGTAGCTTACTGCTGCCCCATTGAGAAGACTCGGACAAATTACTAGACAGACTTCATCCTCTCAATCCGTGTATGACGGGAGACACATTTGACAGAAGTCCTGAAAGTAACAAAAATGTTGTGTTCTAGTATCGGAAAAAGTACTGATGTTTCAGTATACCGTGCAATACTAATCACCAGTCACCATGCACTTATACCGTAACACAATTACATGGTAGCTAGCTACTTCATATTAAAGGGGCAATCAGAAGTTACTATATCCCATTTTGGACTTATAAAATAATTATATGATTCTTGAAGAATTTAACTTAACACCTCATGAGCTTAGTTCAACTGTCGTATCCCATCGGAACCCAAATTTAAGCTTGTTTTACTCTGTTAACAAACAATAGGTAATCAAACACTATATAGCCTCAAAACATAGTTAAAACTATAATTTTGATATCATGGATGGTCAGTCCTTGCATCCATAGCTCTCTCTCTGAATTTGAGTGGTTAGAGTTCTCCAGCCGCATCACTCCGCTTTCTACCAAACCAGGGGCAGGGAGACAGCTTTGTTATTGTTTTTACATCATTTACATACAGGAATGCCTGCTAATAAGCAACAACAAACAACTTTTTTTTTTTATGTGTTGGCAACAGACTTCATAGCTCAAATGTCCCATTCATATTGGAACTGTCCCGTCAAATAACTGTCAAGCTCAAATAAAGTGCTGTTTGATCAGAGCTAGTCGTGGGGGAGGGGAGGCGAGGCTGGCGGACTCCACACTTACTACCGGTACTAGGTTACCTACAGACGCATGGCTGATGAAGGCCTGTTACTTAATGGTCTACTGCTCCTTTTTGTCCTTTATATATTGACTTTTTGTTCAGTAAAAGAATGGCCCAATCACTGGCCACTTTAGTAAATGGATCACAAGTCACTTTAAACAATGCCACTTTAAATAATGCCACTTTAATAATGTTTACATATCTTACATTACTCATATCATATGTATATACTGTGTTTTATACCATCTATTGCACCTTGCCTATGCCGCTCGGCCATCGCTCATCCATATACTTATATGTACATATTCTCATTCACCCATTTAGATTTGTGTGTATTAGGTAGTTGTTGAGGAATTGTTAGATATTACTGCACTGTCGGAACTAGAAGCACAAGCATTTTGATACACATGGTTAGCAGATGTTAATGCGAGTGTATGTGACCAATGAAATGTGATTTGCCATTGAGCATACAGGGTTATTGAAAATGGAGAATCTGTTGAGCTGCCTAGAACTTGCCACAGTGTCCCTCCCAGATTTTGCGCTGGGAGCCAAATGAAATAATCATCAATCAAAGTTGTTGGTTTCTATGACAACACCATGCATGGCGCGGATTTCCTATGCAGTGTATTTTGTAGGCTAGTTCACTCACAGCCTAGTGTAGGTTTTTAGTGTTTATTATTTTAGTGTTTGCATGGAAACATTTGGTTTATAAATGTTTTGCTTTTTATATGTACAACTAGTTAGCTGGGAGTTAGTAGTAAGGCTACCACTTCCCTCATGGTTAATGGCAATTCAGTGTGTTATGATGACCAATCTGAAGCATTGTGACGTCTTGTAACACATCAAAGAAACCACTCCGTGGCAGGACCCAAGACAAGCCCACCGCGGGGTTCTGAGTCTGACCCACCATGTTGAAAACCATTGACCTAACTCCATCAACTTCAGAATGTAACACTACATTAATATGAGGCCTGTAATATATATTTGACTGGTTGAGTAATGATCTGTGAGGAGATGAGTAATGTCTCTGGTATAATCAGTAGTCATATTGCTAAGTCACAGGGGGCTCTGGCGGGCCCGGCACCATGCAGGGCAGAGAGAGCTCTGCTGGAGCTAAAGACAGGTCAATTCATTTTTTATTTCACCTTTATTTAACTTGGCAAGTCAGTTAAGAACAAATTCTTATTTACAATGACGGCCTGGCAAAAGGTCTCCTGCGGGGACGGGGGCTAGGATTAAAATAAATAAATAAATACAATATAAATAGGACAAAACACACAACGAGAGAGACAACACTACATGAAGAGAGACCTAAGACGACAACATAGCAAGGCAGCAACACAACATGGTAGCAACATAACATGGTACAAACATTATTGGGCGGGGACGTTGGACCACTTGGCATCCAGCCAGTACACCACTTCACTTTCCTTTTTTTTAAACCCTCCTCTCTTGGCACATGGCCGGCTTTCAGCTGATAATTAAGGCATGAAAACAGTGTTAGCCAGCTCTGGACCTGCTCCAGAAAGGGGGGGAGAGAGGGGGATGTGAAAGTGTTGCCCTGGATTGGAAGGCTTTGTTTGGTTACTGTACTGTGTGCACTAGTTCCTGTTATAGAAACTGTCAACTGTTGTTTTGTCATGCCAATGGATGGACAAGCAGGACGGGTAAGCTTGATGTAGGCTACCCTTTTATTAGGGCATGTTTGGAGATACCATAGTAGCTTGCTTTGCTTGGACATTTGACAGACATTTAATTAGTTGACTTGGCGTTGTTAGTAGTTTGGATGGTATCCAGATGTTCATACTGTTTCTGTACCATGGCAGGACCATGTATATGGTATTACTGAATGTGCGCGCGAGGTGCGATATAAAAAAAACTATTATGTGTATATGTACAGTTGAAGTCGGAAGTTTACATACACTTAGGTTGGAGTCATTAAAACTTGTTTTTCAACCACTCCACAAATTTCTTGTTAACAAACTAATTTTGTAAAGTCGGTTAGGACATCTACTTTGTGCATGACAGAAACTTTTTTCCAACAATTGTTTACAGACAGATTATTTCACTTATAATTCACTGTATCACAATTCCAGTGCGTCAGAACATACACTAAGTTGACTGTGCCTTTAAACAGCTTGGAAAATTCCAGAAAATGATGTCATGGCTTTAGAAGCTTCTGATAGGCTAATTGACATAATTTGAGTCAATTGGAGGTGTACCTGTGGATGTATTTCAAGGCCTACCTTCAAACTCAGTGCCTCTTTGCTTGACATGGGAAAATCAAAAGAAATCAGCCAAGACCTCAGAAAAATAAATGGTAGACCTCCAAGTCTCGTTCATGTTTGGGAGCAATTTCCAAATGCCTGAAGGTACCACGTTCATCTGTACAAACCACAGCATGCAAGTATAAACACCATGGGACCACGCAGCCGTCATACTGCTTAGGAAGGAGATGCGTTCTGTCTCCTAGAGATGAACGTACTTTGGTGCGAGAAGTGCAAATCAATTCCAGAACAACAGCAAAGGACCTTGTGAAGATACTGAAGGAAACAGGTACAAAAGCATCTATATCCACAGTAAAACGAGTCCTATATTGACATAACCTGAAAGGCCTCTCAGCAAGGAAGAAGCCACTGCTCCAAAACCGCTATAAAAAAGCCAGACTACGGTTTGCACCTGCACATGGGGACAAAGATCATACTTTTTTGATAAATGTCCTCTGGTCTGATGAAACAAAAATAGAACTGTTTGGCCATAATGACCATCATTATGTTTAGAGGAAAAAAGGGGGAGGCATGCAAGCTGAAGAACACCATCCCAACCGTGAGGCATGGGGGTGGCAGCATCATGTTGTAGGGGTGCTTTGCTGCAGGAGGAACTGGTGCACTTCACAGAATAGATGGCATCAAGAGGGAAGAAAATTATGTGGATATATTGAAGCAACATCTCAAGACCTCAGTCAGGAAGTTAAGGCTTGGTTGCAAATGGGTCTTCCAAATGGACAATGACCCCAAGCATTCTTCCAAAGTTGTGTCAAAATGGCTTAAGGACAACAAAGTCAAGGTATTGGAGTGGCCATCACAAAGCCCTGACCTCAATCCCATTAGAAAATTTGTAGGTAGAACTGAAAAGCGTGTGCGAGCAAGGAGGCCTACAAACCTTACTCAGTTAAACCAGCTCTGTCTGGAGGAATGGGCCAAAATTCACTCAACTTATTGTGGGAAGCTTGTGGAAGGCTACCCAAAACGGTTGACCCAAGTTAAACAATTTTAAGCTAATGCTACCAAATACTAATTTGTAAACTTCTGACCCACTAAGAATGTGATGAAAGAAATAAAAGCTGAAATAAATAATTCTCTCTTCTTATTCTGAAATTTCACATTTTTATAATATTGCCAAGAAACTGAAGATCTCGTACAACGCTGTGTACTACTCCCTTCACAGAACAGCGCAAACTATCTCTAACCAGAATAGAAGGAGGAGTGGGAGGCCCCGGTGCACAACTGAGCAAGAGGACAAGTACATTAGAGTGTCTAGTTTGAGAAACAGATGTCTCACAAGTCCTCAACTGGAAGCTTCATTAAATAGTACCTGCAAAACACCAGCCTCAACGTCAACAGTTAAGAGGCGACTCCGGGAAGCTGGCCTTCTAGGCAGAGTTCCTCTGTCCCGTGTCTGTGTTTTCTTTTGCCCATCTTAATCTTTTATTTTTATTGACTGGTCTGAGAGATGGCTTTTTCTTTGCAACTCTGCCTAGAAGGCCAGCATCCTGGAGTCACCTCTTCACTGTTGACGTTGAGACTGGGTTTTTGCGGGTCAGAGTCAGAATGTCCACAAAAGGGCTTTATTACAGACAGAACTACTTCTCAACCCCCCCCCCTCAGATGATCCCGCAGGTGTAAATGCTAGATTTGACGGTCCTGGGCTGGCGTGGTTACACGTGGTCTATGGGTGTGAGGCCGGTTGGATGTACTGCCAAATTCTAAAAAAATGTTTTTATAGGTGGCTTATGGTAGAGACATTTATTTTCAATTTGCCCGCAACAGCTCTGTTGAACAGAACTGCAGTTGTGTGGCAAAACTGCACATTTTAGTGGCCTTCTATTGTCCCCAGCACAAGTTGCACCTGTGTAGTGTTCATGCTGTTTAATCAGCTTCCTGCCATGCCACACCTGACCTGTCAGAGGGATTATCTTTGCGAAACGCTCACTAACAGCGACGTATACAAATTTGTGCTCAACATTTGAGATTAATAAGCTTTTTGTGCATATGGAACATTTCTGGGATCTTTTATTTCAGCTCGTGAGACATGGGACCAACACTTGACATGCTATGTTTATATTTGTGTTACCTGAGTCGTGTTTGTGCCGTTGAGATTGAGTCCGACTAGTAGCAGCATTGTCTTCTCTTCCCTTGCAGTTGAAACTCAAACCGAAAATCAACAAATGTTGTGATCAAAACATTGTAAATAGCCAAGTCAATTAGACTAAATTTTATGCCTGTTCACAGGGCTTACAGGGCTTATAAAAAGGAATCTTTCACTCAGCTCTTTACGTGTGCACAGATCCCCCAGCCAGGCAGTTGCAGTGCCAGGTGGAATAGGCTATACAGGATTCGTAGTTTGACTTTCATTTACCAGCTATAAAATAAAACGGAGGAAATACTTAAACAGCTACTGCAGCATTTATTTGACTATAAATGTGATCATACTTGACTTTTATTTTATTCAATAAATGCTCAAACTGTGGAGCCCTGAACACCCGCCAACGTGGCTGGTGAATGGATAGCTTACCCGCCAATGCCAAAATCAACCCGCAGGCTGTTCATTTTAGACCCTGCCCCTGCACATCGACTCTGTACTGGTTCCCTGTGTTTGGCAAAGTTATCACACACTGTGCATTTTATGCATTTTTATTATTACTGTACGCGTTTCACTGTTCTATTAAATACATCTTTTTTTTTTTAGATATCATTTTCTATTATTTCTCTATTTTCTCTCTCTCTGCATTGTTGGGAAGGGCCTGTAAGTTTGATTTGATGTACCTTTGCCTGCTTGCCTGAAAGTATATATATTTTTTACCCTGCAATAGAATTGCAGCATGTCGAGGAAGTTTGAACATTTCTGTGGGACCATAGTTCATGCCCTCCTATTGGTTCCCTGTTCTTCATTAGGCTGGCATCTCATGCTATGGAGCCTAGCTGCAGTGCCTGATTGGACGGTTGGCTCTCTTCATCTGGCAACTCAGGACAGAGCCCTGTACCCAGGGGTATATGGGAAATATAGCCCCCATAGGGTGGTCAAATAGTGCTCTGGGGGGGGGGGGGGTGACCTGCAATGGCGTGTTATTTGAGGGGGAAAGGGGTGACTGCATTGGTGTGTTATTTGGGGGGGAAGGGGTGACTGCAATGGCGTGTTATTTGGGGGGGAAAGGGGTGACCTGCAATGGTGTGTTATTTGGGGGGGAAAGGGGTGACTGCATTGGCGTGTTATTGGGGGGGAAGGGGTGACCTGGAATGGTGTGTTTTTTTTGGGGTGGGGGGGTGTTTGGGGGGGGAAAGGGGTGACATTTGTCTGGTTCATATCAGCCACTGTCTGCTTCAGTCAGGTCTTGAGTGATCCTGTAGCACAGTGTCTGGGATGTCTGTGTCTGGCTGGCTAGATCTGAATGGATGAGACAGGGCTGTGGTGTGACGATTGAGACTATGCTGTCTGTGTGTCTCGGTCTCCCCTCAGGACTGCACTGACCTCTCTCTCTTTCTCCTTTATTTTTCTCTCTTTTCACTCACTCTGTCTGACACCTTTGGCTGCCTGACTGACTCTGAGATCCCCCTCGTAGTCAATACAGCTCTACAGTGTCACCTGCTCTACATTGTGCGTCTAATGAGGAACACATGACCACCGCTTTACCCTGGTTCCTGGAATGCCATTGCTCCTGCACTGTGATAACATACCTAACAAATGTTGTTTTGATATCAAGTTGGAGGATTTGAAATGGCTCGAGCGAACTGCTCCCTTTTCTCTCTCTGAGTGGATAGGCTATATCCCGGCCACTGGTCCTGGTGATATACAGCTGGGGTGCACATACTTTTTATTCAGCCAGTGAATCTCCATCCTCCAGCTCACTGCCTGTTTCTAGGTGCTGCTCTCTCTCATTTGGCTCTCAGCCAAACTGGGTAGGCACACCTCCCTCTTCCCTCTTTGAAAGTCTGTGGTGGTGATTTTGTGTGGCTGTTATTTACATTTTGCCAGACTATAACCCCAACTTTGGCATGGGAGCCTTGGCTTGTCACCTTGCCAAATTACTTGGGCGGTGAAAGCTTTGCAATGCACCCTCCCACTGAAAGGTAGGAGGGGACACCTGTGTGTCTGGGGCGACCTGCCATAAACCTGTATCTATTTTTATGAGAGGTACAGCGATATGGTTCGGTGATGATCAAGTTATTTTAGGGACTTGTAGTTGCTGTTTTGTAACACATTAGATGGCTGTTATTCTTTTCATATGTTCCTCATCAGGATGTTTTGTTATTAGACAGACCGCAACCAACGTGCAGAGTTTTTAGGAGACTTAGGCCTATAAGCTCAAACTGATTTAGTGTGGACTTCTAAAAGTTGGGGCCTTCTTTAGGCCACCATTTTTAATACGGGGTGTTGAAATGATTTCCCCCTCTCCCCCTCCCTCTCCCCTCTCCCCCTCTCCCCCTCTCCCCCTCGCCTCTCTCCCCTCTCCCCTCTCCCTCTCCACATCCCCTCTCCCCCTCTCCCCTCGCCCCCTCTCCCTCTCCACATCCCCTCTCCCTCCCCTCTCCCCCTCTCCCCGTAGGCTGTAATCTGCTATGACTCTGCCATCCTGAAGTCAGAAGGGAAAGTAGAGCCAGAGATGTTCTGTCAGCTGGGCCACTTCAATCTTCTCCTGGAGAACTATCCAAAAGGTGATCAAACGTATAAGTACACACACACACACACACACACACACACACACACACACAGTCTACACACACACAGTCTACACACACACAGTCTACACACACACAGTCTACACCAGATGACATCCTTAATTTAGTAATAACAATGCTTTTGAAATTGTATGTTTGGCAGAATGTAGGATTTCGGTGTTGGAATTTGTCCTTTAAAAGTAGCAGCAGCTGCCAGACAGACTACACTCTTATTCTTCCCAAACCCTGTAAAAAGTGTCTGGAAAATTACAAATAATAGTAGGCAGTTATGTTGGTGTGTGGCGTGCTCTGCTGTCTCTGTTGTCACACAGATAGTCTGAGTCTTCTCTGCCGTTATGTAATTCCACTGCCATTGTTTGCGGATGGCTCTGGGCTTTATATGACTACAAGTCTGGAGGAGTTTCTTGAAGAAATGTAGTTTGTGTGTATTCATGCTTGAGTGTTTAAGTTGGAAGAGCTGTTTATTGTTATGCTTTGGGTTGTATTTGGCCTGTATTGCTGATGAGGTAGTGCCACCATAAGATTGTGTTGAGTGGATGAAGATGATGTAATGTAGGCTAATTGTTACAGTATTGTTCTGATCTGTTCACTAACTGGTCTCTCCTCTCAGCATTATCTGCATATCAGAGGTACTACAGTTTACAGTCGGACTACTGGAAGGTGAGTGGCTACTTTCTGAAACACCATGTGTCCAAGTAGATCTAGCTGTCTACTGCTACTTTCTGAAACACCATGTGTCCTAGTAGATCTAGCTGTCGAATTGCTTCTTTCTGAAACACCGTGTGTCCTAGTAGATCTAGCTGTCGACTGCTACTTTCTGAAACACCATGTGTCCAAGTAGATCTAGCTGTCGACTGCTACTTTCTGAAACACCGTGTGTCCAAGTAGATCTAGCTGTCTACTGCTACTTTCTGAAACACCATGTGTCCTAGTAGATCTAGCTGTCGAATTGCTTCTTTCTGAAACACCGTGTGTCCTAGTAGATCTAGCTGTCGACTGCTACTTTCTGAAACACCATGTGTCCTAGTAGATCTAGCTGTCGACTGCTACTTTCTGAAACACCGTGTGTCCTAGTAGATCTAGCTGTCGACTGCTACTTTCTGAAACACCATGTGTCCAAGTAGATCTAGCTGTCGACTGCTACTTTCTGAAACACCGTATGTCCAAGTAGATCTAGCTGTCTACTGCTACTTTCTGAAACACCGTGTGTCCTAGTAGATCTAGCTGTCGACTGCTACTTTCTGAAACACCGTGTGTCCAAGTAGATCTAGCTGTCGACTGCTACTTTCTGAAACACCATGTGTCCAAGTAGATCTAGCTGTCTACTGCTACTTTCTGAAACACCGTGTGTCCTAGTAGATCTAGCTGTCGACTGCTACTTTCTGAAACACCATGTGTCCAAGTAGATCTAGCTGTCGACTGCTACTTTCTGAAACACCATGTGTCCAAGTAGATCTAGCTGTCGACTGCTACTTTCTGAAACACCATGTGTCCAAGTAGATCTAGCTGTCGACTGCTACTTTCTGAAACACCGTGTGTCCTAGTAGATCTAGCTGTCGACTGCTACTTTCTGAAACACCATGTGTCCAAGTAGATCTAGCTGTCGACTGCTACTTTCTGAAACACCATGTGTCCTAGTAGATCTAGCTGTCGACTGCTACTTTCTGAAACACCATGTGTCCAAGTAGATCTAGCTGTCGAATTGCTTCTTTCTGAAACACCATGTGTCCAAGTAGATCTAGCTGTCGAATTGCTTCTTTCTGAAACACCATGTGTCCAAGTAGATCTAGCTGTCGACTGTTACTTTCTGAAACACCATGTGTCCTAGTAGATCTAGCTGTCGACTGTTACTTTCTGAAACACCATGTGTCCTAGTAGATCTAGCTGTCTACTGCTACTTTCTGAAACACCATGTGTCCTAGTAGATCTAGCTGTCGAATTGCTACTTTCTGAAACACCATGTGTCCAAGTAGATCTAGCTGTCGACTGTTACTTTCTGAAACACCGTGTGTCCTAGTAGATCTAGCTGTCGACTGCTACTTTCTGAAACACCATGTGTCCTAGTAGATCTAGCTGTCGACTGTTACTTTCTGAAACACCATGTGTCCTAGTAGATCTAGCTGTCGACTGCTACTTTCTGAAACACCGTGTGTCCTAGTAGATCTAGCTGTCGACTGCTACTTTCTGAAACACCACGTGTCCAAGTAGATCTAGCTGTCGACTGCTACTTTCTGAAACACCACGTGTCCAAGTAGATCTAGCTGTCGACTGCTACTTTCTGAAACACCACGTGTCCAAGTAGATCTAGCTGTCGACTGCTACTTTCTGAAACACCATGTGTCCAAGTAGATCTAGCTGTCGACTGCTACTTTCTGAAACACCGTGTGTCCAAGTAGATCTAGCTGTCGAATTGCTACTTTCTGAAACACCGTGTGTCCAAGTAGATCTAGCTGTCGAATTGCTTCTTTCTGAAACACTGTGTGTCCTAGTAGATCTAGCTGTCGAATTGCTTCTTTCTGAAACACCGTGTGTCCTAGTAGATCTAGCTGTCGACTGCTACTTTCTGAAACACCGTGTGTCCTAGTAGATCTAGCTGTCGACTGTTACTTTCTGAAACACCATGTGTCCTAGTAGATCTAGCTGTCGAATTGCTACTTTCTGAAACACCATGTGTCCAAGTAGATCTAGCTGTCGACTGCTGATCCCTTGTTGTCTTGGCATTCAACTGCATACAACCACCTTGACGATGCCTGTCTGTTCATAAAGGAATGGTGTTAGACCAGGGAAGCTGTTCTCCAGGGTCATATTCAGTCGACCGTTTGACCCGGCCAGGCCAGCCACCAGCTCTTATCATGCGGTGTGTCCTCTCCCTGCCCAGTGTGGGTGGATAAGAGGAGGATGGATGTTAGTTCCAGTCTGCCGTGGTGCCCATTGGCGTGTGAGTGGAGATGAGGTGTTTGGGATATGACCGTGATGGGGACAGACAGCGTTGTGTTTCTGCCCCTGTTCACTGCTGCAGAGCTGGGGAAGTGTTTGATGATCTCTCCCGGGCTGCGGTTCGGGTTCTGGGGCTGCCTGGGAGAAAGGGCTGTGGCTTTAGACTGAAGTAAGGAAGGGCTACCTGGGACTGGGCAGAGGGCTGAAGCTGGGGTGTAGGGTTGGAGCTTGAGTGTGAGACTGTTGGCGAGGAGCCAGGTCTGGGGTAGAGGACTTGACTGAGCTATGCTGAGACTGGGAGGAGCAGGGAGGTAGGCTATACTCCCTGAGTCTGTGGAAGAAATGGTCAAAACATTGACTGAGTCTGTCTGTCTCATGGGATACGTGAGGTGAATGTGAAGGATAGGCTGGCAGGCTGTCAGAAACATTCTTACTCAGACTCACGCATCCTCTCTCACTTTCTCAACTCTCACATCGTCTTACTCTGGGGACCGATGCGTATCGATGAATTATTACTGGTGTTGCATGGTATACTGAAACTTCTGTACTTTTTCCGATGCTAGAACCTGAAAAACGGTTTGGTACTGAAATGTTTGTTGCTTTCGGTACTTCTGTCAAATGTGTCTCACGTCGTCTACTGATTGAGAGAGAGGATCAAGTCTGTCAGAGCAGCCGATGTCCCCTTATCGCCTGCTCCACTTACTCATAGCTAGTTCTAGAGGCTAGAGTCTGTCTGTCCTGAGGAACCACTGCACTCACTGGGAGTCTGGGCTGCATCAGTTACGCTGCACAGAAGTTCAACTCTAATAATGTATGTAGAAATGTTGAAAATATTTAATTACTGTTCGCAAAACAATGTCCATTATAACATAACTTTATTCATTCACTTCATCTCCCCCGCCTCACCTCTTTCCCAGTCAAGATCATCTTAGCTCGAGCCTCGCTGTCTGTCTGTGTCTGAGATGTAATGGGTCTTAAAGAGACAGCGCAGACTTTTATAAAATAACAGATTGCTTCTTCTATGCAGATGTTGTTGATCAATAAAATAAGTCCCAAATGGAAGGGAAACAGTTTGTCAAATTGACTGTGTGATTTAAATAATTGATTCATTAATGCATACATTCAAATCTAAAAAGTCAAATGTAATGATATTGACCTCATGTAATGATATTGACCTCAGCCATGCTGTCTCTGGTCCTCTCTCCTCCTAA
Source organism: Salvelinus alpinus (assembly GCF_045679555.1). Lineage (NCBI taxonomy): Eukaryota > Metazoa > Chordata > Actinopteri > Salmoniformes > Salmonidae > Salvelinus > Salvelinus alpinus. Next base: position 13,406,275 of record NC_092105.1, on the reverse strand, counting down.
CTCCTCAGCCATGCCGTCTGTCGGATCCTCTCCCCTCTCCTCCTAACTCCTCAGCCATGCTGTCGGATCCTCTCCTCTCTCCTCCTAACTCCTCAGCCATGCTCTCTGTCGGATCCTCTCTCCTCCTTACTCCTCAGCCATGCTGTCTGTCTGCTCCTCTCCTCCTTACTCCTCAGCCATGCTGTCTGTCTGCTCCTCTCCTAACTCCTCAGCCATGCTGTCTGTCTGATCCTCTCCTCTCTCCTCCTAACTCAGCCATGCTCTCTGTCTGATCCACTCTCTTCCTCTCACCCCCAAAAAATTTAATTCTTATTAAGAACATTTACATCTGATTGGTATTGAAAATGACATTTGTTTTCTGGTTGATTGGTATGTCTGTATGAGTTGGAGGTTCTGTGGTTAGAGGCTTTCAGTTGTGACTGATACCGGTACTAAAGTGTCATGTGAAACTATGGCACAATGGTAACCTCCAAGGTGAATTACTGAGTCATAAAGGTAACCTCTGAAAGGTGAATTACTGGGACACAATGGTAACCTCTGAAAGGTGAATTACTGGGACACAATGGTAACCTCTGAAAGGTGAATTACTGGGACACAATGGTAACCTCTGAAAGGTGAATTACTGGGACACAATGGTAACCTCTGAAAGGTGAATTACTGGGACACAATGGTAACCTCTGAAAGGTGAATTACTGGGACACAATGGTAACCTCTGAAAGGTGAGTTACTGGGACACAATGGTAACCTCTGAAAGGTGAATTACTGGGACACAATGGTAACCTCTGAAAGGTGAATTACTGGGACACAATGGTAACCTCTGAAAGGTGAATTACTGGGACACAATGGTAACCTCTGAAAGGTGAATTACTGGGACACAATGGTAACCTCTGAAAGGTGAATTACTGGGACACAATGGTAACCTCTGAAAGGTGAATTACTGGGACACAATGGTAACCTCTGAAAGGTGAATTACTGGGACACAATGGTAACCTCTGAAAGGTGAATTACTGGGACACAATGGTAACCTCTGAAAGGTGAATTACTGGGACACAATGGTAACCTCTGAAAGGTGAATTACTGGGACACAATGGTAACCTCTGAAAGGTGAATTACTGGGACACAATGGTAACCTCTGAATTTCACTCTTTGGAAACGAACTGCAGTAGGTATTTAGGCCTCTACTCTGCCATTGACCTTATGGGCATAGAATGCACTTTAATCCTGAGAGGGATGAGGAGCTACTGTTTTTTTGACTAGGCCAACTAAACACTTTCCATTTAGATGACTCAGTCAGGACTGTATGTTAGTGATATCAATCCCTCCAGGATTGCATTATCATTTTTTGTGGGCAAAATCAACAATTCCCTTCATATTATGCTATGCAAGGGCCTGCAAACTTGACTAATCACAGCACTGTTTCCTCATAAAACAATAAAACCATCTACATTTTGTGCTTTTTCGTGACAAATTGTATCTTTGCATATTGCAATGCAAAAATGTCAATTGGCACTGCGAAATGAAGTGTCCCCCCCCTCTGCGAATATCACAACAAAATCCCAGATAAATCCTAGAGGGATTGTGAAGTGTCCCCCCCCCCTCTGCAAATATCACAACAAAATCCCAGATGAATCCTAGAGGGATGTGAAGTGTCCTTTTTGTTGTTGAAACTTGACTGAGTAATCGGTGTTGTTCAGACATGGTATCTTTAATTTTTTTATTTAATTATTATTATTATTTTTTTATTTTTTTACCAATGCTGTTTGAGAAATAGACTAAATGTTCCTGCCACTAATGTTTTTTCTCCCTCTCTCAAGAATGCTGGCTTTTTATATGGCCTTGGTTTGGTCTACTTCCATTACAACACATTTCACTGGTAAGTACGCGTTCACAGTATTTTCCTTTGGACTATAGTGTGCTTTCATTAGCTTGAGACCTGGAGTTGCTTGGCCTCGTGGGCCTGTGTAGTGATACACAGGCTATATAGTACATTACATTTGTGTAGCTGTTGTATGTTCCTTACTGTGTGTATGTTTTCATTGAACCCTTACCTGACTGATGGGATTGACTGTTGATGAGTCAATTGTGCTTCTTTCATTCTATAAACTCATACTTTAAATTCAAATAACATTTTATTGGTCACATACACATGGTTAGAGGATGTTTAGCAAAATGCTTGTGCTTCTAGTTCTGACAGTGCAGTAATATCTAACAAGTAATCTAACAATTCCCCAACAACTACCTAATACACACACATTTAAAGGGGTGAATATGTACATGTAAGTATATGGCCGAGCAGCATAGACGAGGTGCAGTAGATGGTATAAAATACAGTATATGCACATGATATGAGTAATGTAAGATATGTAAACATTATTAAAGTGGCATTGTTTAAAGTGACTAGTGATCCATTTATTACGTGTCCAGTGATTGGGTCTCAATGTAGGCAACAGCCTCTCTGTGTTAGTGATGGCTGTTTAGCAGTCTGATGGCCATAGACAGAAGCTGTTTTCCATTCTCTCGGTAAATTCTGTTTATTAGTGCTGCCATTGCTTTGTATGACACTTGTTTTTCTAAGAATGTTGCTTTTTACTGCTTCTGTCATTTGTAGGTCAGACAGCCCAGAATACTACTTACAGTAAATATAGACGTTTTGATATGCAGCAAGACTAGAGCCTGTTTGAGTTTCGGGTGGGGTGGGGGGGGGGGGGGGGAAGAGGAAGTTAGGCAGCTGACAGTTCAGGGAAAGGAAATCCTTTTACGTTCATACACTCGAGCTTAAGTTACGATCATGAAAAGGTTAAAGTGTGGGGAGAGGGCGTAGTGTGATATGCTGTCTTAAATAGCATTATTGCGGACAGAGTTTGTGTTGGGGGTGCGACCAGTCTCTACGTCAACAGGGAAGAGGAGATTCCGGGATGCTGGCCTTCTAGGCAGAGTTCCTCTGTCCAGTGTCTGTGTTATTTTGGCCATCTTAATATTTTATTTTTATTGGCCAGTCTGAGATATAGCTTTTCTTTGCAACTCTGCCTAGAAGGCCAGCATCCCGGAGTCACCTCTTCACTGTCGAGACTGGTGTTTTGCGGGTACTATTTAATGAAGCTGCCAGTTGAGGACTTGTGAGGCATCTGTTTCTCAAATTAGACACTAATGTACTTGTCCTCTTGCTCAGTTGTGCACCGGGGCCTCCCACTCCTCGATCTATTCTAGTTAGAGACAGTTTGTGCTGTTCTGTGAAGGGAGTAGTACACAGCATTGTACAAGATCTTCAGTTTCTTGGCAATTTCTCGCATGAAATAGCCTTCATCTCTCAGAACAAGAATAGACTGACAAGTTTCAGAAGAAAGTTATTTGTTTCTGGACATCTTGAGCCTGGAATCGAACCCACAAATGCGGATGTTCCAGATACTCAACTAGTCTAAAGAAGGCCAGTTTTATTGCTTCTTTAATCAGAACGACAGTTTTCAGCTGTGCTAACTTAATTGCAAAAGGGTTTTCTAATGATCAATTTGCCTTTTAAAATTATAAACTTGGAATAGCTAATACAACGTGCCATTGGAACACAAGTGATGAATGCTGATAATGGGCCTTTGTACGCCTATGTAGATATTCCATTGAAAACCAGCCGTTTCCAGCTACAATAGTCATTTACAACATTAACAATCTGTACACTGTGCACACTTTCTGATCAATTTGTTATTTTAATGGACAAAAAATGAGCGTTTCTTTCAAAAACAAGGCTATTTCTAAGTGACCACAAACTTTTGAACGGTTGTGTATATAAGGCTTATGAGAAGGGGGGGAGACGAATAGAATATGACGTTCATCTAAACTGGAGGGGGAAATTATTGTCTAAACACCCAACAATGATGGTGAATATGCACAGTGCTCACTCACCGGGAATATGGCCGATGCTTTCCACTGGTGCCAATAAGATAGGCTATAGGCCTACTGTTGTTCGATCAATTAAGGTGAGAATTTTGATTAATTAAAAAGCAGATTTGTTTTTTAAATTGTGTTCTCTTTACAGCAAGAGCCATTTGCTTTCCAAACGTATTTTTTCCCCGCGATTTACATTTTTTAAATATTGCAATATGCCTGGCTGGGCCTCTACTTTTCGCTGGCAGTTGCAACTCAACAATCGTCTATTTGGTATAACTCACGCGCGTTGCCCAAATTACATGCGCTGCCTGCCTTTCCAACTGTAGGCAATGCGGTTTAAAACAAGCTAATGATCCTCTGTGTTCAAATCATGCTTTCGTAGCCTATTTTGAATGATTGTATTTATTTATGTATAGACAGAAGTAGGCTATATAATTACTTGGGGAAAGCTTCCCCTAACCGTATGGACGCGCCGCCTATGAGCCTAAGTTAATCTACTTTTGCCCCATAGTAGAAAAGTTGACCTATTCAATTGGTCAACTTGTCGAGAAAGAAATAGCCCAAACAGACTCCAGAAACAGTTGTGGGACGATGGATCCCAAATTCATACAACCAGTAGGTCTAGACTACAATAAAATACTTAAAAAGCAATGAATCTGATCAGAACATTTAGCTTAAAATGTTGATAAACTATAATTTCTTAAAATGAGAAGCACACTTTTTTAATCATGGCCCCAAAACTTTTTTAAACACACGATTTCATTTAGAATGGTTGCGTTATGATTGGGCTTATAAAAGCGTTGTCTGACGGTTTTTCCGTTCTCTCTGTCTGTATGCTGTGTGCATGTGATAAATGAGATGCATAACGAATACACACCAATTTAGTTCCTTTAAATTATGCAAATGAACCCATAGACCGATTTACATCAACTGGTATTTCCATAGGATAAAAAAACATTATTTCACAATGGGATATTATTTTTCTCCCGGACAATTTTATTTGTCTGCTCACACTTTGCCTCTGCAGTAGGGTGCTTTGTGTGTGGAATCCAGTGTTCAGTCTTCGTTGTCTGTCTCAGCCAGGTAACCAGTTACCAGACCCTGCTGTGTTGTTAACAGTACTGTGTCTCGGTCTCTTCACATGCTTACCTCACTGTTTTCTACCACTATCCAAGCCTGTAAAGTGTATGGGACGAGCGACTACCACTGGATGCCACTATAACCAAATAAGCCTAACTAAATCATTTTAAATCACAACAGAAGCTTTTTACCAAAATACTCTCACTCCCCATATAGCTATTATAGGGAATATATTACTGTACTTTGGAGTTGAAGTTGGGACATTGTTGAGTAAGTACTTTGCTTTGGCTGTGTAGTGGTGTTAGGCATCTGTGGCATTGCCTGATATTGACTACTGTAGGTGCCCTTTCTCCCTGTCTAGGTCAGTGCAGCCCTCCTCCTCAGAGGCCCAGGCAGGACAGAGAAGGTAGGCCCACTATGTTGGTTTCCATATGGAGAAATTCTGCTAGAATGTGTCTTTGATTTAACTTGATTCCATCTTGAATCTACATGTTGTCTAGGCATTCATTATGCATCTACATTTGAGTAATTCCATAGAGAATGATGCAGCTAGGAAGTGTTACTGCCCTGACTAGGAGCCATCTTGAATCTACGTGTAGTAAAGCCAACAGTCGGACCATCATGGTAGACAACTCCAGTATCCCCCTCCCAGAGTGCAAAGAAACTTGGCGTGACCCTGGAGAACACCCTCACGTTCTCTGCAAACATCAAAGCAGTGACCCGCTCCTGCAGGTTCATGCTCTACAACATCCGTAGAGTACAACCCTACCTCACACAGGAAGTGGCGCAGGTCCTAATCCAGACACTTGTCCTCTCCCATCTGGACTACTGCTACTCTCTGTTGGCTGGGCTCCCTGCTTGTGCCATCAAAGTCCTGCAACTTATCCAGAACACTGGAACTCGCCTGGTCTTTAACCTTCCTAAGTTCTCATGTCACCCTGCTCCTACGGGAGGGCAGCTCCCGCTCAGCTAGGACAGCAGAGCCCTGGCCATCTTCCGAAAACATCTGAAACCCTAATCTTCAAACAGTATCTTAAATAATTCTCACCTCGACCTGGATTATATATCTATCGTTGTATTTTTTTCTTGCTAGGTCTTACTGCCCAGTTGGAGCTAGAAACACAAACATTTCTGCAAATCTGTGTACGCAAACAAACTTTGATTAGGGGGCTACAGGGAAGCATGTCATCTGGGTTCCCTCTATGTACTACAACTTACTTTCAACAGCTAGAGGCTACAGAGGAATGCAGCACTATCAGATGTAATGTTACCAGATGTCTCCAACCAACTCTGGGCCTAGAGAGCTACAGGGCTAGAGCTGTGGTCTCCAACCAACCCTGGGCCTAGAGAGCTACAGGGCTAGAGCTGTGGTCTCCAACCAACTCTGGGCCTAGAGAGCTACAGGGCTAGAGCTGTGGTCTCCAACCAACCCTGGGCCTAGAGAGCTACAGGGCTAGAGCTGTGGTCTCCAACCAACTCTGGGCCTAGAGAGCTACAGGGCTAGAGCTGTGGTCTCCAACCAACTCTGGGCCTAGAGAGCTACAGGGCTAGAGCTGTGGTCTCCAACCAACTCTGGGCCTAGAGAGCTACAGGGCTAGAGCTGTGGTCTCCAACCAACTCTGGGCCTAGAGAGCTACAGGGCTAGAGCTGTGGTCTCCAACCAACTCTGGGCCTAGAGAGCTACAGGGCTAGAGCTGTGGTCTCCAACCAACCCTGGGCCTAGAGAGCTACAGGGCTAGAGCTGTGGTCTCCAACCAACCCTGGGCCTAGAGAGCTACAGGGCAAGAGCTGTGGTCTCCAACCAACCCTGGGCCTAGAGAGCTACAGGGCTAGAGCTGTGGTCTCCAACCAACCCTGGGCCTAGAGAGCTACAGGGCTAGAGCTGTGGTCTCCAACCAACCCTGGGCCTAGAGAGCTACAGGGCTAGAGCTGTGGTCTCCAACCAACCCTGGGCCTAGAGAGCTACAGGGCTAGAGCTGTGGTCTCCAACCAACCCTGGGCCTAGAGAGCTACAGGGCTAGAGCTGTGGTCTCCAACCAACCCTGGGCCTAGAGAGCTACAGGGCTAGAGCTGTGGTCTCCAACCAACCCTGGGCCTAGAGAGCTACAGGGCTAGAGCTGTGGTCTCCAACCAACCCTGGGCCTAGAGAGCTACAGGGCTAGAGCTGTGGTCTCCAACCAACCCTGGGCCTAGAGAGCTACAGGGCTAGAGCTGTGGTCTCCAACCAACCCTGGGCCTAGAGAGCTACAGGGCTAGAGCTGTGGTCTCCAACCAACCCTGGGCCTAGAGAGCTACAGGGCTAGAGCTGTGGTTTCCAACCAACCCTGGGCCTAGAGAGCTACAGGGCTAGAGCTGTGGTCTCCAACCAACCCTGGGCCTAGAGAGCTACAGGGCTAGAGCTGTGGTCTCCAACCAACCCTGGGCCTAGAGAGCTACAGGGCTAGAGCTGTGGTCTCCAACCAACCCTGGGCCTAGAGAGCTACAGGGCTAGAGCTGTGGTTTCCAACCAACCCTGGGCCTAGAGAGCTACAGGGCTAGAGCTGTGGTTTCCAACCAACCCTGGGCCTAGAGAGCTACAGGGCTAGAGCTGTGGTTTCCAACCAACCCTGGGCCTAGAGCTGTGGTCTCCAACCAACCCTGGGCCTAGAGAGCTACAGGGCTAGAGCTGTGGTCTCCAACCAACCCTGGGCCTAGAGAGCTACAGGGCAAGAGCTGTGGTCTCCAACCAACCCTGGGCCTAGAGCTGTGGTCTCCAACCAACCCTGGGCCTAGAGCTGTGGTCTCCAACCAACCCTGGGCCTAGAGCTGTGGTCTCCAACCAACCCTGGGCCTAGAGCTGTGGTCTCCAACCAACCCTGGGCCTAGAGAGCTACAGGGCTAGAGCTGTGGTCTCCAACCAACCCTGGGCCTAGAGAGCTACAGGGCTAGAGCTGTGGTCTCCAACCAACCCTGGGCCTAGAGAGCTACAGGGCTAGAGCTGTGGTCTCCAACCAACCCTGGGCCTAGAGAGCTACAGGGCTAGAGCTGTGGTCTCCAACCAACCCTGGGCCTAGAGAGCTACAGGGCTAGAGCTGTGGTCTCCAACCAACCCTGGGCCTAGAGAGCTACAGGGCTAGAGCTGTGGTCTCCAACCAACCCTGGGTCTAGAGAGCTACAGGGCTAGAGCTGTGGTTTCCAACCAACCCTGGGCCTAGAGAGCTACAGGGCTAGAGCTGTGGTTTCCAACCAACCCTGGGCCTAGAGCTGTGGTCTCCAACCAACCCTGGGCCTAGAGAGCTACAGGGCTAGAGCTGTGGTCTCCAACCAACCCTGGGCCTAGAGAGCTACAGGGCAAGAGCTGTGGTCTCCAACCAACCCTGGGCCTAGAGCTGTGGTCTCCAACCAACCCTGGGCCTAGAGAGCTACAGGGCTAGAGCTGTGGTCTCCAACCAACCCTGGGCCTAGAGAGCTACAGGGCTAGAGCTGTGGTCTCCAACCAACCCTGGGCCTAGAGAGCTACAGGGCTAGAGCTGTGGTCTCCAACCAACCCTGGGCCTAGAGAGCTACAGGGCTAGAGCTGTGGTCTCCAACCAACCCTGGGCCTAGAGAGCTACAGGGCTAGAGCTGTGGTCTCCAACCAACCCTGGGCCTAGAGAGCTACAGGGCTAGAGCTGTGGTCTCCAACCAACCCTGGGCCTAGAGAGCTACAGGGCTAGAGCTGTGGTCTCCAACCAACCCTGGGCCTAGAGAGCTACAGGGCTAGAGCTGTGGTCTCCAACCAACCCTGGGCCTAGAGAGCTACAGGGCTAGAGCTGTGGTCTCCAACCAACCCTGGGCCTAGAGAGCTACAGGGCTAGAGCTGTGGTTTCCAACCAACCCTGGGCCTAGAGAGCTACAGGGCTAGAGCTGTGGTCTCCAACCAACCCTGGGCCTAGAGAGCTACAGGGCTAGAGCTGTGGTCTCCAACCAACCCTGGGCCTAGAGAGCTACAGGGCTAGAGCTGTGGTCTCCAACCAACCCTGGGCCTAGAGAGCTACAGGGCTAGAGCTGTGGTTTCCAACCAACCCTGGGCCTAGAGAGCTACAGGGCTAGAGCTGTGGTTTCCAACCAACCCTGGGCCTAGAGAGCTACAGGGCTAGAGCTGTGGTTTCCAACCAACCCTGGGCCTAGAGCTGTGGTCTCCAACCAACCCTGGGCCTAGAGAGCTACAGGGCTAGAGCTGTGTTCTCCAACCAACCCTGGGCCTAGAGAGCTACAGGGCAAGAGCTGTGGTCTCCAACCAACCCTGGGCCTAGAGCTGTGGTCTCCAACCAACCCTGGGCCTAGAGAGCTACAGGGCTAGAGCTGTGGTCTCCAACCAACCCTGGGCCTAGAGAGCTACAGGGCTAGAGCTGTGGTCTCCAACCAACCCTGGGCCTAGAGAGCTACAGGGCTAGAGCTGTGGTCTCCAACCAACCCTGGGCCTAGAGAGCTACAGGGCAAGAGCTGTGGTCTCCAACCAACCCTGGGCCTAGAGAGCTACAGGGCAAGAGCTGTGGTCTCCAACCAACCCTGGGCCTAGAGAGCTACAGGGCAAGAGCTGTGGTCTCCAACCAACCCTGGGCCTAGAGAGCTACAGGGCAAGAGCTGTGGTCTCCAACCAACCCTGGGCCTAGAGAGCTACAGGGCAAGAGCTGTGGTCTCCAACCAACCCTGGGCCTAGAGAGCTACAGGGCTAGAGCTGTGGTCTCCAACCAAACCTGGGCCTAGAGAGCTACAGGGCTAGAGCTGTGGTCTCCAACCAACCCTGGGCCTAGAGAGCTACAGGGCTAGAGCTGTGGTTTCCAACCAACCCTGGGCCTAGAGAGCTACAGGGCTAGAGCTGTGGTTTCCAACCAACCCTGGGCCTAGAGAGCTACAGGGCTAGAGCTGTGGTCTCCAACCAACCCTGGGCCTAGAGAGCTACAGAGCTAGAGCTGTGGTCTCCAACCAACCCTGGGCCTAGAGAGCTACAGAGCTAGAGCTGTGGTTTCCAACCAACCCTGGGCCTAGAGAGCTACAGGGCTAGAGCTGTGGTTTCCAACCAACCCTGGGCCTAGAGAGCTACAGGGCTAGAGCTGTGGTTTCCAACCAACCCTGGGCCTAGAGAGCTACAGGGCAAGAGCTGTGGTCTCCAACCAACCCTGGGCCTAGAGAGCTACAGGGCAAGAGCTGTGGTCTCCAACCAACCCTGGGCCTAGAGAGCTACAGGGCAAGAGCTGTGGTCTCCAACCAACCCTGGTCCTAGAGAGCTAAAGGGCTAGAGCTGTGGTCTCCAACCAACCCTGGGCCTAGAGAGCTACAGGGCTAGAGCTGTGGTCTCCAACCAACCCTGGGCCTAGAGAGCTACAGGGCTAGAGCTGTGGTTTCCAACCAACCCTGGGCCTAGAGAGCTACAGGGCTAGAGCTGTGGTTTCCAACCAACCCTGGGCCTAGAGAGCTACAGGGCTAGAGCTGTGGTTTCCAACCAACCCTGGGCCTAGAGAGCTACAGGGCTAGAGCTGTGGTCTCCAACCAACCCTGGGCCTAGAGCTACAGGGCAAGAGCTGTGGTCTCCAACCAACCCTGGGCCTAGAGAGCTACAGGGCTAGAGCTGTGGTCTCCAACCAACCCTGGGCCTAGAGAGCTACATGGCAAGAGCTGTGGTCTCCAACCAACCCTGGGCCTAGAGAGCTACAGGGCTAGAGCTGTGTTCTCCAACCAACCCTGGGCCTAGAGAGCTACAGGGCTAGAGCTGTGGTCTCCAACCAACCCTGGGCCTAGAGAGCTACAGGGCTAGAGCTGTGGTCTCCAACCAACCCTGGGCCTAGAGAGCTACAGGGCTAGAGCTGTGGTCTCCAACCAACCCTGGGCCTAGAGAGCTACAGGGCTAGAGCTGTGGTCTCCAACCAACCCTGGGCCTAGAGAGCTACAGGGCTAGAGCTGTGGTCTCCAACCAACCCTGGTCCTAGAGCTGTGGTCTCCAACCAACCCTGGGCCTAGAGAGCTACAGGGCAAGAGCTGTGGTCTCCAACCAACCCTGGGCCTAGAGAGCTACAGGGCAAGAGCTGTGGTCTCCAACCAACCCTGGGCCTAGAGAGCTACAGGGCAAGAGCTGTGGTCTCCAACCAACCCTGGGCCTAGAGAGCTACAGGGCTAGAGCTGTGGTCTCCAACCAACCCTGGGCCTAGAGAGCTACAGGGCTAGAGCTGTGGTCTCCAACCAACCCTGGGCCTAGAGAGCTACATGGCTAGAGCTGTGGTCTCCAACCAACTCTGGGCCTAGAGAGCTACAGGGCAAGAGCTGTGGTCTCCAACCAACCCTGGGCCTAGAGAGCTACAGGGCAAGAGCTGTGGTCTCCAACCAACCCTGGGCCTAGAGAGCTATAGGGCTAGAGCTGTGGTCTCCAACCAACCCTGGGCCTAGAGAGCTACAGGGCTAGAGCTGTGGTCTCCAACCAACCCTGGGCCTAGAGAGCTACAGGGCTAGAGCTGTGGTCTCCAACCAACCCTGGTCCTAGAGCTGTGGTCTCCAACCAACCCTGGTCCTAGAGCTGTGGTCTCCAACCAACCCTGGTCCTAGAGAGCTACAGGGCTGGACTAGTAGACCAGTAGTCTGGTCCTACTGGCCTGGGGACTGTTTAATGTTCTCCCTCTGTCTCTACCAGTCTGTCTGGCCTGGGGACTGTTTGATGTTATGCCTCCTGTCTCTACCAGTCTGTCTGGCCTGGGGACTGTTTGATGTTATGCCTCCTGTCTCTACCAGTCTGTCTGGCCTGGGGACTGTTTGATGTTATGCCTCCTGTCTCTAATCTCCCGGGTGGCGCAGTGGTCTAGGGCACTGCATCGCAGTGCTAGCTGCGCCACCAGAGTCTCTGGGTTCGCGCCCAGGCTGGGCTGGGTTCGCGCCCAGGCTCTGTCGCAGCCGGCCGCAACCGGGAGATCCATTTACATTTACATTACATTTAAGTCATTTAGCAGACGCTCTTATCCAGAGCGACTTACATTATGTTCTCCCTCTGTCTCTACCAGTCTGTCTGGCCTGGGGACTGTTTGATGTTCTCCCTCTGTCTCTACCAGTCTGTCTGGCCTGGGGACTGTTTAATGTTCTCCCTCTGTCTCTACCAGTCTGTCTGGCCTGGGGACTGTTTAATGTTCTCCCTCTGTCTCTACCAGTCTGTCTGGCCTGGGGACTGTTTGATGTTATGCCTCCTGTCTCTACCAGTCTGTCTGGCCTGGGGACTGTTTGATGTTATGCCTCCTGTCTCTACCAGTCTGTCTGGCCTGGGGACTGTTTGATGTTATGCCTCCTGTCTCTACCAGTCTGTCTGGCCTGGGGACTGTTTGATGTTATGCCTCCTGTCTCTACCAGTCTGTCTGGCCTGGGGACTGTTTGATGTTATGCCTCCTGTCTCTACCAGTCTGTCTGGCCTGGGGACTGTTTAATGTTCTCCCTCTGTCTCTACCAGTCTGTCTGGCCTGGGGACTGTTTGATGGTATGCCTCCTGTCTCTACCAGTCTGTCTGGCCTGGGGACTGTTTAATGTTCTCCCTCTGTCTCTACCAGTCTGTCTGGCCTGGGGACTGTTTGATGGTATGCCTCCTGTCTCTACCAGTCTGTCTGGCCTGGGGACTGTTTAATGTTCTCCCTCTGTCTCTACCAGTCTGTCTGGCCTGGGGACTGTTTGATGGTATGCCTCCTGTCTCTACCTGTCTGGTTTTCTGTTAGCTTGTTTTCACTCATTCTCACTGCCAATCTGTTCCAGCCTAGAGAAGGTAATGTGCCTACCACTCTGGAAGGAACGGATGAATAAGAGAGCGGGAGGGATGAAGGATTTAAAACAGGGAAAGGAGGGGTATTGAGGCCAATGGGTTCAGAATGCTTGTCCTATGTGTTTGTGTGTAGTGAGATCAGTGTTTCTACTATAGTCTCTCGTGCTGTGGCAGTCCCCTGACATGTTATAGCCTTTGTTTTCACAACTGCACTGTGAGTGGATTTTTTTGTTTGTGTAGGTTCTTGTAATTGTTTGGTTATGTGTTGAATATGGGTATTTGTGTATCAGAGGGGTGAAGCATTAGTGTGGGTCAGGTTTATTTTGCAGCCTATATAGTTTGTGGTTTACATCAGTGTTGTTATGGGTGGGGGTTATGTTGCCACGGTAACAGCAGTGCTTTCCCTCTTGCTTCTGTTCATTCTCTCTCGATCTCTGTGGCTCAATCCAGAGATGCTCTAGTAAAGAACTGCAGGACTCTTCCATGCCTCTGAATGTAAAATACAAATGTATTTAACAACAGTAGGAGCGTGTCAAGGTTTTTGTTCCTCGATTTTTTTTATCCCAGAAAAAAAGCATCCTCATTTAACATATGGTTATTTCTACACATTTTGCTTTTGTGAATTAGTTATTTTTTGTGTGTGTTTTGTTCCATCCTATGTTTAACGCTCTCCTCCTGTTTCTCTCTGTATGCAGGGCGATAAAAGCATTTCAGGATGGGCTCTATATTGACCCCAGTTTCTCCCGAGCCACAGAGATCCACATGAGACTGGGCCTCATGTTTAAAGGCAACACCGATTACGAGTCCAGTCTGAAGGTATGTACTACTACTATTAAAGGGCTGATCCCAATTAGTCGACTGCATTTTAGTCTATATCACTTCCTCATTACATGTATCACCAGTAGTACGATTACTGTAATTCCTGTCATTTCTAATCTATGTTTGTTAGATTATGGTCATTTATGTTAATGCATTCGATTTATTATTATTTTAATTATTCCAGTCTTACGTTCACATTGTTGGAGGGGACACATTGTTGGAGGGGACACATTGTTGGAGGGGACACATTGTTGGAGGGGACACATTGTTGGAGGGGACACATTGTTGGAGGGGACACATTGTTGGAGGGGACACATTGTTGGAGGGGACACATTGTTGGAGGGGACACATTGTTGGAGGGGACACATTGTTGGAGGGGACACATTGTTGGAGGGGACACATTGTTGGAGGGGACACATTGTTGGAGGGGACACATTGTTGGAGGGGACACATTGTTGGAGGGGACACATTGTTGGAGGGGACACATTGTTGGAGGGGACACATTGTTGGAGGGGACACATTGTTGGAGGGGACACATTGTTGGAGGGGACACATTGTTGGAGGGGACACATTGTTGGAGGGGACACATTGTTGGAGGGGACACATTGTTGGAGGGGACACATTGTTTGCAGAGCGCACCACCTATGCTACGCTTGCAAGAAACAAGTTTTTGTTTATTTCATTCCATTTACAAGTTTTGTCAATTCAATTTAGTCATTATCTTTAGTTTGGAGCGATTCTGTCAATGTTGAGCACCTGATTTATGCGTAGAAGTATATAGGCTACCTGGGCTGCGAGCAAATGTATATGGGGGATCTGATTTTAGTATTTTTGATTTGCTTAACACACCACCACTAATGACCTGTGGAGCTTCTCAAAGTAATGTTTTCTTCACTTCAAACATCAAGCAAACAAAGTCTTGTTTCTACATCCATTGAGAATGACAACAGTTCCTCAATGTATTTGAAACATCTTTCCAGCGCTCTCCCTTTCAGTAACCTCTCAGCGTGAAAGAGATAAATGTCATGTTCTGATCCAGTGGAAACATCATAGAACATGCCTACCTGATTTACTTCTTATCAGTGCTTGACTTGGACTGAAATAGGTTCTGTTACTCATTTTGGGTGCTGGTACTGTTTATATTTAGGTGCAGGAGATCCATTACTCATTTTGGGTAGTGATGCACCGATATGACATTTTTGACCGATATCTGATATTTTCCTTGCCAAAAAAAAAGATACCGATAACTTATTATTTTTTTTAAATGTGCGCGTCAAAAAAATATACACGTCAAATAACACTATTTGAGGTGTCAAATAAGCTTGTTGACCAATCAGGACCTGAATATGACTGCACGTCACATAATAATTTAACGCATTCATACATTTCTTTCGTAGTTATTACACATTGATTACACTATCACTCGTATTTCATGTCACAATGATTCATTGATACGTATGCCATGATGATGGTAAAGTTGTCTGGCGCACCTACAGTGCTGGTCATAAAAAAAAGCTAGCTCATGGATGCAAACAATGTTCTTCCCCAAAAACATAGCAAAATGACAATCTAGGTGTCATCATCTAAAATAACCCTAATTTATAAGACAGTTCTTATTTGACTAATGGTGGTCGGACCCATCTATGTGAAGCTAGCCACAATAAGGATTAGTCACAATAGTGGATTTTGCAGTTAGCCTTCAAAATAAAAGTATGACATTCTACTTTTTGTATTAATTTGCATCACTGTCAATGACACTTTTATTTTGAAGGAAAACCACAAATTCCTCTATTGTGCCTAATCCTTATTGTGAGCAAATCAAGTGCACTATAAATCTACCGCTCGCATAAAAGAAAGCTACAGCGAAGTTGATACTGTGAGATTTCAAAACATTTAAAGCAATGACTAGAGCGAGACTGTCAAAGAATACAGCAAAGAGCTGCGGTTTTTGATTGAATTGATGTTTTAAGTTCTTACACAGCACTTTCAACACTTATTTTTATAAAACATGAAATGTTCTTCCTATTTCCACTCAGCGCTACATCACACACTGCAGCAGTAATGAATGATTGGAGAAGTGTATCATTAGGCATGTGTTATTATTGGCTTGGGTCTTTTTTTTAGAATATCGAGAATGTCAACATATCTAGATCTCTGCCTCTCTTGAATCATTTTGTCTTAATTCATCAAACCGTAAGCTTAAAGAATCAGACCAGCTCAATGCATATGGTTGATTTTATTAAAACACATAAGGGTGTGTCTATATATGTAAAAATACCCTTTTAAAAATGTAAACCAATCGATTGGTTGAAAGAACAGACAACTTTTGGTCGACCAAGATTTTCTTTAGTCGGGGACAGCCTGCTGCTGGGTAAGCCTAGGTATGTAGCCTATCTAGTACTGTACATGATACACAACCCTCTTAGCCAGCACACTGCAGCCCTCCAGAACCAGGAGTGAGACCCACTGCCCTAGTACCCTCTAGGGGTCAACAGATCCCTCCCCAGTCTAACACTAGCATGGTCTTATCAGCTTCTCTTCTGCACGATTAAATCAGTGCTCTCTTTTATGACCGTCTATGTCTCCTATTTCACAGAACGATCTTCCCTACTGGATTATGTGTAGAAAATAATAGCCTGTTTGGTGGGTGTGTAGGCCTGTCTGGTGCCATTGACACTATAAGCTAGGGTGGATCTCTGTGTCTTTTCTCCTCTGTGAAAGTGATACGTCTGAATGTATACTTTGTTTTGTCCAGACCAGACACACGCACCTGAGGGCTTCTGAACCAGACAGGGTTAGAGCTGCCATGCATTGGATAGGGCTAGGGGTTGAATGGTGCTTCCCAGCAGAGCTCAGAGAGGAGTAGCATGTAGTAGACTGTCTGAGTCTAACGTGGGTTTACATGGAATATGGAACGGTGGGTTTACATGGAATATGGAACGGTGGGTTTACATGGAATATGGAACGGTGTGTTTACATGGAATATGGAACGGTGGGTTTACATGGAATATGGAACGGTGGGTTTACATGGAATATGGAACGGTGGGTTTACATGGAATATGGAACGGTGGGTTTACATGGAATATGGAACGGTGGGTTTACATGGAATATGGAACGGTGGGTTTACATGGAATATGGAACGGTGGGTTTACATGGAATATGGAACGGTGGGTTTACATGGAATATGGAACGGTGTGTTTACATGGAATATGGAACGGTGGGTTTACATGGAATATGGAACGGTGGGTTTACATGGAATATGGAACGGTGGGTTTACATGGAATATGGAACGGTGGGTTTACATGGAATATGGAACGGTGGGTTTACATGGAATATGGAACGGTGGGTTTACATGGAATATGGAACGGTGGGTTTACATGGAATATGGAACGGTGGGTTTACATGGAATATGGAACGGTGGGTTTACATGGAATATGGAACGGTGGGTTTACATGGAATATGGAACGGTGGGTTTACATGGAATATGGAACGGTGGGTTTACATGGAATATGGAACGGTGGGTTTACATGGAATATGGAACGGTGGGTTTACATGGAATATGGAACGGTGGGTTTACATGGAATATGGAACGGTGGGTTTACATGGAATATGGAACGGTGGGTTTACATGGAATATGGAACGGTGGGTTTACATGGAATATGGAACGGTGGGTTTACATGGAATATGGAACGGTGGGTTTACATGGAATATGGAACGGTGGGTTTACATGGAATATGGAACGGTGGGTTTACATGGAATATGGAACGGTGGGTTTACATGGAATATGGAACGGTGGGTTTACATGGAATATGGAACGGTGGGTTTACATGGAACATGGAACGGTGGGTTTACATGGAACATGGAACGGTGGGTTTACATGGAACATGGAACGGTGGGTTTACATGGAATATGGAACGGTGGGTTTACATGGAATATGGAACGGTGGGTTTACATGGAATATGGAACGGTGGGTTTACATGGAATATGGAACGGTGGGTTTACATGGAATATGGAACGGTGGGTTTACATGGAATATGGAACGGTGGGTTTACATGGAATATGGAACGGTGGGTTTACATGGAATATGGAACGGTGGGTTTACATGGAATATGGAACGGTGGGTTTACATGGAATATGGAACGGTGGGTTTACATGGAATATGGAACGGTGTGTTTACATGGAATATGGAACGGTGTGTTTACATGGAATATGGAACGGTGGGTTTACATGGAATATGGAACGGTGGGTTTACATGGAATATGGAACGGTGGGTTTACATGGAATATGGAACGGTGGGTTTACATGGAATATGGAACGGTGGGTTTACATGGAATATGGAACGGTGGGTTTACATGGAATATGGAACGGTGGGTTTACATGGAATATGGAACGGTGGGTTTACATGGAATATGGAACGGTGGGTTTACATGGAATATGGAACGGTGGGTTTACATGGAATATGGAACGGTGGGTTTACATGGAATATGGAACGGTGGGTTTACATGGAATATGGAACGGTGGGTTTACATGGAATATGGAACGGTGGGTTTACATGGAATATGGAACGGTGGGTTTACATGGAATATGGAACGGTGGGTTTACATGGAATATGGAACGGTGGGTTTACATGGAATATGGAACGGTGGGTTTACATGGAATATGGAACTAAGTGTAAACTCTGACAGTCTATTAGCTAGAAAGGTATCATGGCGGTGTAGAGAACATGTTGCTTTTGCAAAGCACATTTTCTGCAATTCTAGAAATGTTTCCATTGAGCTAAGAGAAAATTACCAGCTTTTAAGCAAATTTTGGGAAATTCTACACATTTGGCATGGAGATGAGGGACCCTTTTGCAGTTAAAGCTAATTTCCCCAAATTCTATGCATTTTGCCATGGCTAATGTTGTTCCGCTGTTTAAACATGGAACTAAATCAATGTGCATGTTCCCTGAATGTTCTATTCTCCCTGACTGTCCAGATTTTATTTGATTGTTTGTTCACAGAGATGGTATTATTAAAAAAAAATATATATATATATATATATAGTTCAGTGTACTTTTTATCTAGTTTTGGTCGTTTAAGTTGACACAAACTGTTTTTACATTCCGGAAATGTCCACTAAGTCGGCCCACCTAAGAATTATCTATACAGAAAGAAAACCTGTAATTAGCTCCATATTAAAGGGATAGTTTGAGATTTTGTCAATGAATCCCTTTATCTACTTCAACCAGAGTTGGATGAACAGGAACAGCTAGCATGATAACTTCCTTCATTCTGGACGCAGAGACATATAAGTGGTATCCATGATGGTATTCTGTTGCAGCTAGCGATATTTATAAAATAATGATTTTTAAAAAGACAAATCCCTACAAATATTTTTTCAATAGTGGACACAGTTTGAAAACCCCTGCGCTAGGCTACTTACCATGTAACTATGTATTTGCATGCTATATGTAACTATGTATTTGCATGCTATATGTAACTGTGGATTTGCATGCTATATGTAACTGTGGATTTGCATGCTATATGTAACTGTGGATTTGCATGCTATATGTAACTGTGGATTTGCATGCTATATGTAACTGTGGATTTGCATGCTATATGTAACTGTGGATTTGCATGCTATATGTAACTATGTATTTGCATGCTATATGTAACTGTGGATTTGCATGCTATATGTAACTATGTATTTGCATGCTATATGTAACTGTGGATTTGCATGCAGTATATTGGATTAGGGGAATAGTCCTCAGGGATCTGTCCAAATAAGGCTGCTTCAGCTACAGCTTTCCCTCTCAGCATGTTGAATTCCATCACTCTAGTCCTAGAAAGTGACCTAATCTAAAACACTGTCTGTGGATGGATACACATGTTGTTATGGAGACTCTGGGTTCTCTCAGGACCGGGGAGATGGCCAGCGAGGGACATCCTACCTTGGGAGAGGAGAGGAACAGGCCAGTTGTCTGTCTCTGGTTCTGCACTGGCTTCCCGTTGATTGGCTGCTGACGGCCTATCAGCTCTGTGGAACACTGTGTGTGTGTGTGTGTGTGTGCAGCACTGGGTTCATGAGGCTACCGTGTGTGTGCAAGCAGCAGTATTGAGCTGAACAGTCTACACGCATGCTGCACGTCCTCTCTCTTCCTTAGTCACACACACACACACTAGCCCAGTTATCTACACAGAGAGAGCGGGAGGTGGTGTGAGCAGAGAGAAAATAGGAGGGGAGGAGTGATGAGAGGGTACGAGCAGACTGAATGGAAGGGAGGCTGAGTGATGAGAGGGTACGAGCAGACTGAATGGAAGGGAGGCTGAGTGATGAGAGGGTACGAGCAGACTGAATGGAAGGGAGGCTGAGTGATGAGAGGGTACGAGCAGACTGAATTGAAGGGAGGCTGAGTGAAGAGAGGGTACGAGCAGACTGAATGGAAGGGAGGCTGAGTGATGAGAGGGTACGAGCAGACTGAATGGAAGGGAGGCTGAGTGATGAGAGGGTACGAGCAGACTGAATGGAAGGGAGGCTGAGTGATGAGAGGGTACGAGCAGACTGAATGGAAGGGAGGCTGAGTGAAGAGAGGGTACGAGCAGACTGAATGGAAGGGAGGCTGAGTGAAGAGAGGGTACGAGCAGACTGAATGGAAGGGAGGCTGAGTGAAGAGAGGGTACGAGCAGACTGAATGGAAGGGAGGCTGAGTGATGAAGGGTACGAGCAGACTGAATGGAAGGGAGGCTGAGTGATGAGAGGGTACAAGCAGACTGAATAGAAGGGAGGCTGAGTGATGAGAAGGTAAAGGAGGGGAGAGATAGAAAAGGGAGGGTTGGTGCATACGGCCTAATAGAAGTTGTTTCCCTCCCTCCTGAAAGAGGGAGGGGGGGGAGAGGCAGTGGAAGTTGGCTGGATGGAGAAAAGGCATGGAGACAGTTTTGTATTTTCATGTAAAAGGAATCAATGAGCCAACCTATGGAAATATCCAGCCATTTTGCATAAATTGATGTGCTTTTGACACCACATGCTACTGTATCTACAACAAACACACCCACTCAGTCACTCTCTCAGCAGGTGCTAATGTAGGCAGTGAGGGAGACAGAGGGCGAGGGTAAGGGATCACTAGAGGAATTACTGGTACATGTTAGTCACCTGATGAGAATCCTTCTTCCTGGGGAGGGAGGGAGATCCTCTACTGCAGCAGTCTGTAGAGAGCTGTAGAGATGGAGGGAGAGAAGGGGCAAGGGGGGTCTGTAGAGGGAGAGAAGGGGCAAGGGGGAGCTGTAGAGGGAGAGAAGGGGCAAGGGGGAGCTGTAGAGGGAGAGAAGGGGCAAGGGGGAGCTGTAGAGGGAGAGAAGGGGGAGCTGTAGAGGGAGAGAAGGGGGAGCTGTAGAGGGAGAGAAGGGGGAGCTGTAGAGGGAGAGAAGGGGGAGCTGTAGAGGGAGAGAAGGGGGAGCTGTAGAGGGAGAGAAGGGGGAGCTGTAGAGGGAGAGAAGGGGGAGCTGTAGAGGGAGAGAAGGGGGAGCTGTAGAGGGAGAGAAGGGGGAGCTGTAGAGGGAGAGAAGGGGGAGCTGTAGAGGGAGAAGGGGGAGCTGTAGAGGGAGAGAAGGGGCAAGGGGGAGCTGTAGAAGGAGAGAAGGGGGAGCTGAAGGGGGAGCTGTAGAGGGAGAGAAGGGGCAAGGGGGAGCTGTAGAGGGAGAGAAGGGGCAAGGGGGGGCTGTAGAGGGAGAGAAGGGGCAAGGGGGAGCTGTAGAGGGAGAGAAGGGGCAAGGGGGGGCTGTAGAGGGAGAGAAGGGGCAAGGGGGAGCTGTAGAGGGAGAGAAGGGGCAAGGGGGAGCTGTAGAGGGAGAGAAGGGGGAGCTGTAGAGGGAGAGAAGGGGGAGCTGTAGAGGGAGAGAAGGGGCAAGGAGAAACTGTAGAGGGAGAGAAGGGGCAAGGGGGAGCTGTAGAGGGAGAGAAGGGGCAAGGGGGAGCTGTAGAGGGAGAGAAGGGGGAGCTGTAGAGGGAGAGAAGGGGGAGCTGTAGAGGGAGAGAAGGGGCAAGGAGAAACTGTAGAGGGAGAGAAGGGGCAAGGGGGAGCTGTAGAGGGAGAGAAGGGGCAAGGGGGAGCTGTAGAAGGAGAGAAGGGGGAGCTGTAGAGGGAGAGAAGGGGCAAGGAGAAACTGTAGAGGGAGAGAAGGGGCAAGGGGGAGCTGTAGAGGGAGAGAAGGGGCAAGGGGGAGCTGTAGAGGGAGAGAAGGGTGAGCTGTAGAGGGAGAGAAGGGGCAAGGGGGAGCTGTAGAAGGAGAGAAGGGGCAAGGGGGAGCTGTAGAGGGAGAGAAGGGGGAGCTGTAGAGGGAGAGAAGGGGCAAGGGGGAGCTGTAGAGGGAGAGAAGGGGGAGCTGTAGAGGGAGAGAAGGGGCAAGGGGGAGCTGTAGAGGGAGAGAAGGGGGAGCTGTAGAGGGAGAGAAGGGGCAAGGAGAAACTGTAGAGGGAGAGAAGGGGCAAGGAGAAACTGTAGAGGGAGAGAAGGGGCAAGGGGGAGCTGTAGAGGGAGAGAAGGGGCAAGGGGGAGCTCTAGAGAGCTGCTGGAAGATGTTGGTCCTTCACCGTACAGAAGGTTTGGCATGCATAGTAGAGTATTGTTTGTGTTTTGGTCTAGTGATACATTTTCAATGTTGAGTGTGTGTGACTTTGAAGATGTGTTTGTTTGTTCCAGGTATATCTCCTCAGCTGATGTGCACGTGTGTGTGTGTGCACGTGTGTCTGATTAGCTGAACTGTAACTTACACTCTGCCAGCCCTGACTGAGGTGTGGGAAATAGAGAGGGGGGAGGGAGGTTGGCTGAGGTACCCTGATTTCTATCTGCCTGACATTGACAAGTGTGTGTGTGTGTGACACTGTTAAGTATATTTATTTTAGACAGGCGCCTCAGTCTGTTGTTATTTTTGATGAGGTGTTATGCCTTATCTCTTTGATTTGGGTTACAGTCCTTTACTTCCTGTTTCCAGTGTTGCATTACCAGTACAGTGTGCTTCCAGTTTCCAGTGTTGCATTACCAGTACAGTGTGCTTCCAGTTTCCAGTGTTGCGTTACCAGTACAGAATGTGCATATGTTACAGTATGTCTTTTATTATAAACTGGGTGGTTTGAGCCCTGAATGCTGATTGGCTGACAGCCATGGTATATCAGACCGTATACCACGGGTATGACAAACATGTATTTTTACTGCTCTAATATGTTGGTAGCCAGTTTATAATAGCAATAAGGCACCTCGGGAGTTTGTGTCGCGCCTAATAGCCCTTAGCTGTGATATATTGGCCATATACCACACCACCTCGTGCCTTACTGCTTAATTATACTATGTTCTGTTGGTATGTCACAGGCTGGTGATGGCAATAAGATGTTGTCTAAGACAGAGTAATAAGGTGTGCTGCAGAACCTGTGATATGTTTTTTGTAGCTTAAGCATTATTGTCACGGTGTATTTGTGTAGTGGTCAGAGTATGTGAGCTGAGCGGTCGGAAATCAAAGCTCATGGAGTGGTGCTTGTGCACATCCTTTCCAACAGCTCCGTTAAAAACCGCTCCTCCAAAAAAAACTGACGCTCCAAATTCGCTCCATTCATTAAAATCACTCATTTCAAATGGACGACATGTCGTTTTTAAAAAGCAAATAAACACTCTAAATATTTCAGGAGCCAGACAGGTAGCCTAAAAACTAATAAAAATGTATTTTTTATGTAATTTAAAGAATCATTGTGAAATCTGAAAAGACAAGTATCCCAAAAGCATGATGTTGTACTTAGTACATGCACATGCTATAACATAAAGGAATGAGGTGGGTAGCTAGCTAAGTGTGTCAATGTAGCAAAACAAAAAAATCTGACCTCTTAAAAGTTATATTAGTTTTCGTTATATTATCTATACAATAGGCCATCGTTGATTTTGGCCCAATCGGCCTGGCAAGTTACCGCTCAAGAAGCTTTCTGTTTTGATAGGGTTATTTTACCTATAATCCTTTAGGCCTACCTACAGGAAAAAACAACTATACATCCCTGCCCAGCCTGGAAAGAGTGACCAGAAGGGTGTTAACCATTCCCAGTGGTTCTGCAAGCTCTGATATTCTCCGCTGCTGGTCTGCTATTCAGGCGCCAACGCATGAGCCATCTCCATATTGATTACACATCAATTCATATTTGGCATATGTTATTGTGATTGTAGTGAAAATGATTGAGCTCCTAGCTCCAACAGTGCAGTAATATCTAACAATTGATAGCAATACACATCTAAAAGTAAAATAATGGAATTAAGAAATATATCAATATTAGGACGAGCAATGTCGGAGTGGCATTGACTAAAATACAGTAGAATAGAATACAGTATATACATATGAGATGAGTAAAGCAGTATGTAAACATTATTAAAGTGACCAGTGATTCCATGTCTATGTATATAGGGCAGCAGCCTCTAAGGTGCAGGGTTGAGTTGCCGGGTGGTAGCCACCTAGTGATGGCTATTTAACAGTCTGATGGCCATGAGATAGAAGCTGTTTTACAGTCTCTCGGTCCCAGCTTTGATGCACCTGTGCTGACCTTGTTTTCTGGATGATAGCGGGGTGAACAGGCAGTGGCTTGGATGGTTGATGATCTTTTTGGCCTTCCTGTGACATCGGGTGTGGTAGGTGTCCCCCCAGTATGCGTTGTGCAGACTGTACCAGCCTCTGGAGAGCCCAGCGTTTGTGGGCGGTGCAGTTGCCGTACCAGGCGGTGATACAGCCTGACAGGATGCTCTCAATTGTGCATCTGTAAAGTTTCTGAGGGCCCCTGAGGTTGAAGAGGCGCTGTCACGCCTTCTTCACCACACTGTCTCTAGGTGGACCATTTCAGATCGTCAGTGATGTGTACACCAAGGAACTTGAAGCTTTCCACCTTCTCTGCTGCTGTCCCATCAATATGGATAGGGGCATGCTCCCTCTGCTGTTTCCTGAAGTCCACAATCAGCTCCTTTGTTTTGTTGACGTCTAAAGAGAGGTTATTTTCCTGGCCCCACTCTGCCAAGGCCCTCACTACCTCCTTGTAGGCTGTCTCGTCATTGTTGGTAATCAGGACTACTAATGTTGTCTCATCTGCAAACTTGATGGTTGAGTTGGAAGCGTGCGTGAACACGCAGTCATGGGTGAACAGGGAGTACAGGAGGGGGCTGAGCACACAACATTGTGGGTCTCCTGTGTTGAGGATCAGCGAAGTGGAGATGTTGTTTCCTAACTTCACCACCTGGGGGCGGCCCATCATGAAGTCCAGGAGCCAGTTACACATGGCGGAGTTCAGACCCATGGGCCTCGAGCTTAATGATGAGCTTGGAGGGTACTATGGTGTTGAAGGCTAAGCTGTAGTCAATGAACAGCGTTCTGACGTAGGTATTCCTCTTGTCCAGATGGGATAGGGCAGTGTGCAGTGCAATGGCGTCGTCTGTGGATCTTTTGGGACGTTAAGCAAATTGAAGTGGGTCTATTGTGTCAGGTAAGGTAGACATGATATAATCCTTAACCAGCCTCTCAAAGCACTTCATGATGACAGAAGTGAGTGCTACAGGGCGATAGTTCAGTTACCTTTGATTTCTTGGGTACAGGAACAATGGTGGACATCTTGAAGCAAGTGGGGACAGCAGACTGGGATAGGGAGAGATTGAGTATGTCCGTAAACACTCCAGGCAGCTGGTCTGCACATGCTCTGAGGACTCTAGGTTTTGAGTAGGTTTTAATAGTCACCATGGGAACAACATACCCTATACACACATCCAGTCCCATTCAGGTCTACACACACAGGACTAGGAGTTGGGGAAATGATATGTTCTAAGGCAGGGCTCTCCAACCCTTTCCCTGGAGAGCTACCCTCCTGTATATTTTCACTCCAACCCTTTCCCTGGAGAGCTACCCTCCTGTATATTTTCACTCCAACCCTTTCCCTGGAGAGCTACCCTCCTGTATATTTTCACTCCAACCCTTTCCCTGGAGAGCTACCCTCCTGTATATTTTCACTCCAATCCTGTCCCTGTAGAGAGACCCTGCTGTATGGTTTTCACTCCAATCCTGTCCCTGGAGAGCTACCCTCCTGTATATTTTCACTCCAACCCTTTCCCTGGAGAGCTACCCTCCTGTAGGTTTTCACTCCAATCCTGTCCCTGTAGAGAGACCCTCCTGTAGGTTTTCACTCCAACCCCAGTTGTAACTAACCTGATTCAGCTTATCAACCAGCTAATTATTAGATTTGGGTGTGCTAGATTTGGGTTGGGGAAAAAACCCTACAGGACGGTAGCTCTCCAGGAACAGGGTTAGAGAGGCTGGTCGTAAGGCCGTGTGCATCCGCAGAGAGTTGGGTCTGCTGTGGAGGAGACACTGCAGCAGGGTTGTGGAGGCTAGTCACATGGTCAACCCTGTCTTTGAACGTCCTCTCTGTCCGTTGCACTGTCATACTTTAGCTGTTGTTCGTAAGCCTGGCGGGACCAGACATGTTTGTATACTTCATGTGAAATGCTAACCTTTGTCATAACGGACCAACGCTGCATAGAAACCCTCCTTAATGACATGCATTCTCTCTCTGCAGCATTTTCAGCTGGCTTTGATTGACTCCAACCCCTGCACTTTGTCCAAAGCTGAAAGTAAGTAACATTACACCCCCACTTCTACACTCACACTCAAGCACACCATTCCTCTCCTGTTTGGTACCGTCACTGAAACCCCAATGAATTCTCCTTCCTGTTTTGTCCCCAGCATGTGGAGTTATGTACTCACTAGCTATGTGAGATAATGCATTATCCATAATGACAGTGTCATGTTGACTTGGTCATTTGTCAGTTTTAACCACGTAAAGGAAAGGGCATAGAACGCTGTCTGGATATTTTTATCATTTCGTTATTTACTCCCGGTTGCCGTGCCATTTCCCCATGGTCTGTACGCCTGACCCTGGGGTTTTCAAGGCCACACACACACACACACACACACGCTCATTCCGACCACCTGCCTGAGATTGAGTTGCCTAGGAGACCACATTAGAAGGAATCGGCAGAGAGCTGCTCGCTAGAGCTCAGACTCTGCCACACGTACATGTGAGCAATTTTATGCACACACACACATTGGGAACCTAACCTCTCTCCCATCTGTAGCCACACACCATGCAGACTCCTTCCGTCTGCACCCAGGGAGTCAGAAGCAGTGCCACAGGGGAGTCAGAAGCAGTGCCACAGGGGAGTCAGAAGCGGTGCCACAGGGGAGTCAGAAGCGGTGCCACAGGGGAGTCAGAAGCGGTGCCACAGGGGAGTCAGAAGCGGTGCCACAGGGGAGTCAGAAGCGGTGCCACAGGGGAGTCAGAAGCGGTGCCACAGGGGAGTCAGAAGCGGTGCCACAGGGGAGTCAGAAGCGGTGCCACAGGGGAGTCAGAAGCGGTGCCACAGGGGAGTCAGAAGCGGTGCCACAGGGGAGTCAGAAGCGGTGCCACAGGGGAGTCAGAAGCGGTGCCACAGGGGAGTCAGAAGCGGTGCCACAGGGGAGTCAGAAGCGGTGCCACAGGGGAGTCAGAAGCGGTGCCACAGGGGAGTCAGAAGCGGTGCCACAGGGGAGTCAGAAGCGGTGCCACAGGGGAGTCAGAAGCGGTGCCCCAGGGGAGTCAGAAGCGGTGCCCCAGGGGAGTCAGAAGCGGTGCCCCAGGGGAGTCAGAAGCGGTGCCCCAGGGGAGTCAGAAGCGGTGCCCCAGGGGAGTCAGAAGCGGTGCCCCAGGGGAGTCAGAAGCGGTGCCCCAGGGGAGTCAGAAGCGGTGCCCCAGGGGAGTCAGAAGCGGTGCCCCAGGGGAGTCAGAAGCGGTGCCCCAGGGGAGTCAGAAGCGGTGCCCCAGGGGAGTCAGAGGCGGTGCCTCAGGGGAGTCAGAAGCGGTGCCCCAGGGGAGTCAGAAGCAGTGCATGGATGAATTTGCCATAACTCTCTCTGTAAAAAACGTGTTTTTCTCCATTTCATGAATTTCTACCAGCTGGAGCTTCTGTTTGGTTTCATCACTAAGGGGAAATGTGAGAGAGCACACTATGTAAGTGATTTAATCTCCAGTCCTTTCTATCAGTTTGTAACTCTCTCTTTCTATTTACAGTCCAGTTCCACATCGCTCATTTATATGAGATTCAGGTAAGAAATCCTTCCTTATTTCCCCTTTTTCTCTGGTGCTGGTAGTGAAGGCTGCTGTGAAGTCTGCTGTACATATTGGTGGTGGATAGGTTGAGTTGACCTCATACAATATAGAACTTCGAGTGACCTAGTATCACTTTATACCTTATAATATAGCCTATCTTGTAATCCCTTATCAGTTGTTGTCATTACTCCTAAAAGGGAAGTTAGCTGTGGTCTGTTTACCTTGTGGTCTGCACAAACCGTTATTCTTTGTCCTCTGTGACAGCAGGAAGTAGGCATATACAAACTGAAACAAGGTAACTGTAAACATGTCGTCCGCCTCGAATGATGCAGATCCCCCCCCCCCCCCCCCCCCAGGGCCTGTTAGTGACAACTAGAAATATTAACAACATTTATTGTCAACTGTATCTGTATGGAATTAAAGTACCTATACATAGTCTACACACACTTATAAAATGTGAACTTTTTGTGAATGAGCTTATCGAGTCAGTCAAAAGTTTTGACCTACTCATTCAAGGGGTTTACTTTATTTTTTATGTTTTCTATAATGTAGAAGAATAGTGAAGACATCTATGAAATAACACACATGGAATCATGTACTAACAAAAAAAGTGTTAAACAAATCTAAGTAGATTTTTGATACTTCAAAGTAGCCACCCTTTGCCTTGATGACAGCTTTGCACACTCTTGGCATTCTCTCAACCAGCTTCATGAGGAATACTTTTCCAACAGTATTGAAGAAGTTCCTACATATGCTGGCTTGTTGGCTGCTTTTCCTTCACTCTGCGGTCCAACTCATCCCAAACCATCTCAATTGGGTTGAGGTCGAGTGATTGTGGAGACCAGGTCATCTGATGCAGCACTCATCACTCTCCTTCTTTCTCAAATAGCCCTTACACAGCCTGGAGGTGTGTTGGGTCATTGTCCTGTTGAAAAACAAATTATAGTCCCACTAAGTGCAAACCAGATGGGAAGGTGTATCGCTGCAGAATGCTGTGTTAGCCATGCTGGTTAAGTGTGCCATCAATTCTAAAAAATAAAAAAAACACTGACAGTGTCACCAGCAAAGCACCATCGCACCACCTCCTCCATGCTTCATGGTGGGAACCACACATGTGGAGATGTGCGTTTCATAAACACATGTGCGTTTCATAAAGACACAGCGGTTGGAACCAAAAATCTCAAATTTGGCTCATCAGACCAAAGGACAGAGTTCCACCGGTCTAATGTCCATTGCTCGTGTTTCTTGGCCCAAGCAAGTCTCTTCTTATTGGTGTCCTTTAGTAGTGGTTTCTTTTGCAGCAATTTGACCTATAAAGACCTGATTCACACAGTCTCCTCTGAACAGTTGTTGAGATGTCTGTTACTTGAACTCTGATTTCCGAATTGACTGACCTTTGTCTTAAAGTTATGATGGACTGTCATTTCGCTTTGCTTATTTGTAGCTGTTCCTTCCATAATATGGACTTGGGTCTTTTACCAAATATGGCTATCTTCGGTATACCACCCCTACCTTGTAACAACACAACTGATTAGCTCATGCATTAAGAAGGAAAGAAATTCCACAAATTAACTGACATGCATTCCAGGTGACTACCTCATGAAGCTGGTTGAGAGAATGCCTAGAGTGTGCAAAGCTGTCATCAAGGCAAAGGATGGTTACTTTGAAGAATATCCAATATAAAATATATTTTGATTTAACACTTTTTTTGGTTAAACAAATGGTAAAAATAAAGAAAAACCCTGGAATGAGTAGGTGTTTCCAAACTTTTGACTGGTACTGTATGTACAACATGTCATGACTATAGCTCAAAAGGGATAGGATATAAGCTTGTTCAAAGTTTGGAATTTCAGTTGATTATTGTAGCGCCCCCCTTGGGCCAATCAGTGTAATTTTGTAAATGCCGGATCTCTGATCCCCCCCAAGTCAGGAGCAAAAAACCCGCAGATACTTGGCTCTCCAAGGAATGACTTTGGTGAAAAACAAAACTGACCTCAGATCAGTGTCCAGTGACAACGTGAGCCAGGAGAACTCTACAGCTCCAGTCACAGTGCTCTCCTAACCTGCTATAGTCTGCTTCAATCCCCCCACTCACTCCTCCAATCAGCTCTTCTCTGCCATGCCTAGAGCTGTGGTGATGCCAGGGCAACAACACATAGTTTCAAATGGGTAATGAGGTGTTTTAGGGGCGAACATGGTTATTTTCTGGATAGTAGACATGTTCAGTTGATTAAGACAGCTACTGCTTGGTAACACCTTGCTGTTGGTCCCTGAAACACACTGGTGACAGCAAGCCATAGGACGGCTACCTGCCCTGCTGCTTTTAGCCATTCGTGGTGTGTCCAAAGCTTTAGAATGAGTTGAATTTCAGATTTACAGTTAGTAGGACTAGTTTTAATCAGCCTTTGAAACGTATATTGACTCCTCATGGCTGTTGTCCCTCTGCAGCAGACATATGGTGAGCAATATGTTTGGAACATCGAATCGCAATTCATATAAACTCAGCAAAAAAAGAAACGTCCCCTTTTCAGGACCCTGTCTTTCAAATATAATTCGTAAAAATCCAAATAACTTCACAGATTTTCATTGTGAAGGGTTTAAACACTTTCCCATGCTTGTTCAATGAACCATAAACAACTACTGAACATGTACCTGTGGAACATCACACCTGTGGGACAGGTACAGGATGGCAACAACAACTTCCCGAGTTACACCAGGAACGCACAATCCCTCCAGAGCTCAGACTGTCTGCAATAGGCTGAGAGAGGCAGGACTTAGGGCTTGTAGACCTGTTGTAAGGCAGGTCCTCACCAGACGTCACCGGCAACAATGTTGCCTATGGGCACAAACCCACCGTCGCTTGACCAGACAGGACTGGCAAAAAGTGCTCTTCACTGACGAGTCGCGGTTTTGTTTCACCAGGGGTGATGGTCGGATTCGCGTTTATCGTCGATGGAATGAGCGTTACACCGAGGCCTGTACTTTGGAGCGGGATCGATTTGGAGCCGGATTGACATCCCCCCCAGAAATGTCCTGGAACTTGCAGGTGCCTTGGTGGAAGAGTGGGGTAACATCTCACAGCAAGAACTGGCAAATCTGGTGCAGTCCATGAGGAGGAGATGCACTGCAGTACTTAATGCAGCTGGTGGCCACACCAGCTACTGACTCTTACTTTTGATTTTGACCCCCCCTTTGTTCAGGGACACATTATTTCATTTATGTTAGTCACGTGTCTGTGGAACTTGTTCAGTTTTATAGCTCAGTTGTTGAATCTTATGTTCATACCAACATTTACACATGTTAAGTTTGCTGAAAATAAAAGTAGTTGACAGTGAGAGGACGTTTCTTTTTTTGCTGAGTTTAGAATCGTGACAATCGCAATACGTATCTTATCGTGATAATATCGTATCGTAAGGTCCCTGGCAAATCCCAACGTATTTTCTAATCGGACGTATTGGAAAGGTAAACACCACCTCACGTTGAGATGTAGACAGGCAGGAAGAGCCCAAAGCCAGACTGCTTTATGGCCCTGTGTGTGTGTATCAGGGCCTTCACGGCTACAGACATGGAGGTGCTTCGCCTTGGTGATGACTGAGTAAGAGCAGATAAGAACAGAGCCCTCCAGACTACACACAACCGGATCAGACTCAATATCAATGAGAAAAATAAAAAACAAGTCTGTGTGCTTTTCAGGTTTACCCAGATACAAAACAGCACTGAAGGTGGGATAATACACACACACACACACACACATACATACACACACACACACACCTTTTTCCACAAACACATGGAGTAGCTAGCCAAATAGAAGAAGTAGCCAGCCAGGTTCCAAGGACAAGCTCTAATTTGGTGGCCTCTGGTACATTATAATGCTAGATTGTATTTTCAACCAGCAACTATCAGGAAATAACACTGCATTTAAAAAAAATGTCACACTTTTACAGTGTTAGTTTCATTAACTGTTGTACAATATGATATAAAACCCCCAGACAAACATTATTTCTACTGCTGACTTCCACAGGCTTCAAGCTTCCTTTTAAGAGGCACTTTCTCAGCTTTCTGCAATACAGGTATGATTGAAGAATGAAGCAGGTGTTAACTTTTAAAACAATTCAATCTGTTTTCTTTTATCATATTTCAAATCAAAATCCAATAACATTTTATTTTGTCACATGCTTTGTAAACAACGTGTAGAGTAACGGTGAAACGCTTACATTTTATAGAAAAATTATAACGCAAGAAATAAATGGAAAAATTATAACAAGAATTAACTAGAAAATGAGTAAGGATAACTTGGCTATATACACGGGGTACCAGTACCGAGTGCAGGTGTACAAGGTAATTGAGGTAGATATGTACAGAGCCTTGAGAAAGTACACACTCCCCTTGACTTTTTCCACATTTTCGTGTGTTACAGTACGTGTCTCAAACTGTTACAACAAAAGTGTCTGCGGGTTTTCGCTCCTCCCTTGTTCTTGATTGATGAAGTAAGGTCACTAATTAGTAAGGAACTCCCCTCACCTGGTTGTCTGTCTTAATTGAAAGGAAAAAAACAAAAACCCGCAGACACTAGACCCTCCATGGAATGAGTTTGACATCCCTGTGTTACAGCCTGAATTTAAAATATATTAAATTGACGTTGCGCGAGAGGTTGTTGTCCTGGCACCACACTGCCAGGTCTCTGACTTCTCTATATGCTCTCTCATTGTCTTCAGTGATCAGGCCTACTATCGTTGTCGTCTCCAAACTTAATGATGGTGTTGGAGTGGTGCGTGGCCATGCAGTTGTGGGTGTACAGGAGGGGACTAAGCACGCACCCCTGAGGGGCCCCTGTGTTAAGGGTCAGCGTGGCGGATGTGTTGTTGCCTACCGTCACCAACCTGGGGGGGGGGGGGGGGGGGCTTTAGGAAGTCCAGGATTCAGTTGCAGAGGGAGGTGTTTTTTCCCCCCCCTCAGGGTCCTTAGCTTAGTAATGAGCTTGGAGGGCACAATGGAGTTGAACGCTGAGCTGCAGCCAATGAACAGCATTCTCACATAGGTGTTCCTTTCGTCCAGGTGAGAAAGGGTATTGTGGAGTGCAATAGAGATTGTCATCTGTGGATATGTTGGGGCGGTAAGCAAATTGTTGTGTGTCTGGGATGATGGTGTAGTAGATGTGAGCCATGATCAGCCTTTCAAAGCATGTCATGGCTACAGATGTGAGTGCTACAGGGCGATAGTCATTTTTTAGACAGGTTACGTTGGCATTCTTTAGGACAGGGACTATGGTGGTGTGCTTAAAACATGTAGATATTACAGACTGGGTCAGGGAGAGGTTGAAAATGTAATTGTAGATACTTGCTAGCTGGTCAGCGCTTGCTCTTGAGTACGAGTCCTGGTAACCCCTGCGGCCTTGTGAATGTTAACCTGTTTAAAGGTCTTACTCGCATCGGCTACAGAGAGTTTGATCACACAGTCATCCGGAACAGCTGGTGCATAGTTCAATGTTGCTTGCCTCAAAGCACATAGAAGGTATTTAACTTGTCTTGTAGGCTCGCATCAATGGACAACTTGTGGCTGCGTTTCCCTTCGTAATCCATGATAGTTTGCAAGCTCTGCCACATCAGTGTCCCGCTCATTGAAAGCAACAGCTCTAGCCTTTAGGGCTTCCGAGTGGTACAGCGGTCTAAGGCACTGCATCTCAATGCAAGAGGCATCACTACAGTCCCTGGTTTGAATCTAGGCTGTATTACATTCGGTCGTGATTGGGACTCCCATAGGGCGGCACACAATTGGCCCAGCGTCGTCCGGGGTAGGCCGTCATTGTAAATAAGAATTTGTTCTTAACTGACTTGCCTAGTTAAATAAAGGTTAAATTTTTTAAAATATTTTTTTATATCAAAAATGATGTTTAGCTCAGTGTGGATGTTGCCTGTAATCACTGTGGGGACAACGTCATCAATGCACTTATTAATGAAGCCGGTGACTACTGTGATACACTCCTCAATGCCATCGAATCAATCCCGGAACATATTTCAGTCTGCTTCTTCCTGTTTGAGTGTTTGCTTGTAAGCAGGAGTCAGGAGGATAGAGTTATGGTCAGATTTGCCAAATGAAGGCTGAGGTCAGAGCTTTGAATGAGTCTGATTAATTGTGCAGTAAAGGTGAGCTAGAGTTGTTTTCCATCTAGTTGGACAGGTGACATGTTGGTAGAAATTGGGTAAAGCGGATTTCAGTTTTCCTGCATTAAAGTCACCGGCCACTAGGGGCGCCACCTCTGGGTGAGCATTTTCTTGTTTGCTTTATGGCCCTATACATCTCATTGAGTGTCGCCTTAGTGCCAGCATCGGTTATTGGCGGTAAACCGGCTACAAACAATATAGATAAACTCTCTTTCTCGATAGTGAGGTCTACAGCTCATCATGAGGTATTCTAACTCGGGCGAGCAGAACCTCGAGACTTCCTTAATATTAGAGATGGTGCAGCAGCTGTTGTTAACAAAGAGACACACCCCCTCTGAGCTTCCCCGATGCAGACGTTCTGTTCTGCTGATGTATAGAGAACCAGCTAGATTTCTATTTACCGTGTCCTTGTTCAGCCACGACCCAGAGAAACCTAGGATATTACAGCTCTTCAGATCACATTGATAGGATGGACTCGAACGGAGCTGATCCAGTTTCATCCAGCCTCCAACTCATTGAAGTAGAAGTTCTTGTCCAAATGGATGTTAGGGATAACTGTTCTGATGTCCAGAAGCTCTTTTCAGTCATAGGATGGCAGAAACATTATGTAAAAAAAATAAAAAAATAAAAAAATTACTATCAGTGGCAAAAATACACAAAATGGTTCAATTGGTCAGGACCCCGTAAAATGGCCGTCATTCCCTCCTGCGCCATTATCCCATTTTGGACATTACATTACATTATTACATTTAAGTCATTTAGCAGACGCTCTTATCCAGAGCGACTTACAAATTGGTGCATTCACCTTATGATATCCAGTGGAACAACCACTTTACAATAGTGCATCTAACTCTTTTAAGGGGGGGGGGGGGGGGGGGTTAGAAGGATTACTTTATCCTATTATCCTATTCCTTAAAGAGGTGGGGTTTCAGGTGTCTCCGGAAGGTGGTGATTGACTCCGCTGACCTGGCGTCGTGAGGGAGTTTGTTCCACCATTGGGGTGCCAGAGCAGCGAACAGTTTTGACTGGGCTGAGCGGGAACTGTACTTCCTCAGAGGTAGGGAGGCGAGCAGGCCAGAGGTGGATGAACGCAGTGCCCTTGTTTGGGTGTAGGGCCTGATCAGAGCCTGAAGGTACGGAGGTGCCGTTCCCCTCACAGCTCCGTAGGCAAGCACCATGGTCTTGTAACGGATGCGAGCTTCAACTGGAAGCCAGTGGAGAGAGCGGAGGAGCGGGGTGACGTGAGAGAACTTGGGAAAGTTGAACACCAGACGGGCTGCGGCGTTCTGGATGAGTTGTAGGGGTTTAATGGCACAGGCAGGGAGCCCAGCCAACAGCGAGTTGCAGTAATCCAGGCGGGAGATGACAAGTGCCTGGATTAGGACCTGCGCCGCTTCCTGCGTGAGGCAGGGTCGTACTCTGCGAATGTTGTAGAGCATGAACCTACAGGAACGGGTCACCGCCTTGATGTTAGTTGAGAACGACAGGGTGTTGTCCAGGATCACGCCAAGGTTCTTAGCACTCTGGGAGGAGGACACAATGGAGTTGTCAACCGTGATGGCGAGATCATGGAACGGGCAGTCCTTCCCCGGGAGGAAGAGCAGCTCCGTCTTGCCGAGGTTCAGCTTGAGGTGGTGATCCGTCATCCACACTGATATGTCTGCCAGACATGCAGAGATGCGATTCACCACCTGGTTATCAGAGGGGGGAAAGGAGAAGATTAATTGTGTGTCGTCTGCATAGCAATGATAGGAGAGACCATGTGAGGATATGACAGAGCCAAGTGACTTGGTGTATAGCGAGAATAGGAGAGGGCCTAGAACAGAGCCCTGGGGGACACCAGTGGTGAGAGCACGTGGTGCGGAGACAGATTCTCGCCACGCCACCTGGTAGGAGCGACCTGTCAGGTAGGACGCAATCCAAGCGTGGGCCGCGCCGGAGATGCCCAGCTCGGAGAGGGTGGAGAGGAGGATCTGATGGTTCACAGTATCAAAGGCAGCCGATAGGTCTAGAAGGATGAGAGCAGAGGAGAGAGAGTTAGCTTTAGCAGTGCGGAGCGCCTCCGTGACACAGAGAAGAGCAGTCTCAGTTGAATGACTAGTCTTGAAACCTGACTGATTTGGATCAAGAAGGTCATTCTGAGAGAGATAGCAGGAGAGCTGGCCAAGGACGGCACGTTCAAGAGTTTTGGAGAGAAAAGAAAGAAGGGATACTGGTCTGTAGTTGTTGACATCGGAGGGATCGAGTGTAGGTTTTTTCAGAAGGGGTGCAACTCTCGCTCTCTTGAAGACGGAAGGGACGTAGCCAGCGGTCAAGGATGAGTTGATGAGCGAGGTGAGGTAAGGGAGAAGGTCTCCGGAAATGGTCTGGAGAAGAGAGGAGGGGATAGGGTCAAGCGGGCAGGTTGTTGGGCGGCCGGCCGTCACAAGACGCGAGATTTCATCTGGAGAGAGAGGGGAGAAAGAGGTCAAAGCACAGGGTAGGGCAGTGTGAGCAGAACCAGCGGTGTCGTTTGACTTAGCAAACGAGGATCGGATGTCGTCGACCTTCTTTTCAAAATGGTTGACGAAGTCATCAGCAGAGAGGGAGGAGGGGGGAGGAGGGGGAGGAGGATTCAGGAGGGAGGAGAAGGTGGCAAAGAGCTTCCTAGGGTTAGAGGCAGATGCTTGGAATTTAGAGTGGTAGAAATTGGCTTTAGCAGCAGAGACAGAAGAGGAGAATGTAGAGAGGAGGGAGTGAAAGGATGCCAGGTCCGCAGGGAGGCGAGTTTTCCTCCATTTCCGCTCGGCTGCCCGGAGCCCTGTTCTGTGAGCTCGCAATGAGTCGTCGAGCCACGGAGCACGAGGGGAGGACCGAGCCGGCCTGGAGGATAGGGGACATAGAGAGTCAAAGGATGCAGAAAGGGAGGAGAGGAGGGTTGAGGAGGCAGAATCAGGAGATAGGTTGGAGAAGGTTTGAGCAGAGGGAAGAGATGATAGGATGGAAGAGGAGAGAGTAGCGGGGGAGAGAGAGCGAAGGTTGGGACGGCGCGATACCATCCGAGTAGGGGCAGTGTGGGAAGTGTTGGATGAGAGCGAGAGGGAAAAGGATACAAGGTAGTGGTCGGAGACTTGGAGGGGAGTTGCAATGAGATTAGTGGAAGAACAGCATCTAGTAAAGATGAGGTCAAGCGTATTGCCTGCCTTGTGAGTAGGGGGGGAAGGTGAGAGGGTGAGGTCAAAAGAGGAGAGGAGTGGAAAGAAGGAGGCAGAGAGGAATGAGTCAAAGGTAGACGTGGGGAGGTTAAAGTCACCCAGAACTGTGAGAGGTGAGCCATCCTCAGGAAAGGAACTTATCAGGGCGTCAAGCTCATTGATGAACTCTCCAAGGGAACCTGGAGGGCGATAAATGATAAGGATGTTAAGCTTGAAAGGGCTGGTAACTGTGACAGCATGGAATTCAAAGGAGGCGATAGACAGATGGGTCAGGGGAGAAAGAGAGAATGTCCACTTGGGAGAGATGAGGATCCCAGTGCCACCACCCCGCTGACCAGAAGCTCTCGGGGTGTGCGAGAACACGTGGGCAGACGAGGAGAGAGCAGTAGGAGTAGCAGTGTTATCAGTGGTAATCCATGTTTCCGTCAGTGCCAAGAAGTCGAGGGACTGGAGGGAAGCATAGGCTGAGATGAACTCTGCCTTGTTGGCCGCAGATCGGCAGTTCCAGAGGCTGCCTGAGACCTGGAACTCCACGTGGGTCGTGCGCGCTGGGACCACCAGGTTAGAGTAGCAGCGGCCACGCGGTGTGAAGCGTTTGTATGGTCTGTGCAGAGAGGAGAGAACAGGGATAGACAGACACATAGTTGACAGGCTACAGAAGAGGCTACGCTAATGCAAAGGAGATTGGAATGACAAGTGGACTACACGTCTCGAATGTTCAGAAAGTTAAGCTTACGTTGCAAAAAATCTTATTGACTAAAATGATATAGTACTGCTGGCTGGTGAAATAGGCTAGCTAGCAGTGGCTGCGTTGTTGACTTTGTTTGAAAGTGTACCACAGTGAGGCTCTCTCCACTAGCCTACCTATTGTTCTTGCAGTGAGGAGCATCCACCATCTTTATTGAATGTTTTCATAGTTTATCTGCAGATCATTGCCAAAAAGCCTACCTGTATGCATATTAGGGAAGCCAAATGAACAGCTCTCTTACTGAGACAATTCGGTAGGCTACTGACGAGTCACTCACTTCAATGTCACTTTCTGGCGAGTCCGGATGGACTTCATATCGGAAAATGCAAACAAGATCTTTAGAGTAGTTGTCTGGATGCGACACCATGGACATATAAACTAGGTTGTATGATTTATGAAAGGCAACGATATGAGATCGACTTTATTTAGTCAGTTCGACAACTTTTACAAACAAGTCAAGCGTGCCGTTTGTCAATCAAAGCACAGTAAATAGTATGGGTGTGCCCACATGGTCTTACTCGTAATCGTATCCATAAATTGACAGTTGATAATGGGATGGAATAATACTTGTGAATGAAAATAACAGAAGTGTTTTAATATGCTTAAGTAGATGTTGGCAAAATAACTACGTGCCCATTTTAACTGCTGCAGATTTTGAGGTGTGTGTGTGTGTGTGTGTGTGTGTGTGTCTGTCAACTTGCAGCCGGCAGCCAAGTTTGCTGTCACTCAGTCAGAATGCGCATCACCTTTTCATATTTACCCTACCCATGCCTCGCTTGTTAGATGTTATGCAAAATGATAGCTTGATGACAAACGTCCATCGGCATGTGATCTACCATAGTAACAGGCAGCGGCAATCTAAATTATCAGACCGAAAACATGCAAGGGATAACTGATTGGGTGAAATTATGAAGCGAGCGGATGGAGAAATACAACTTCACTCTGTCCAATCAGAGCACCAGGATCAACATACAGCCAGTCATGTGTCTCTTTACAGACACATGACTGACTGACATGAGAAAGATGTGTGCTGGCACCCGAAAATGTATTAGTTTCAGATGATCCTTACAAAAAAGAATAACATCGTAGTCGTATACAGTAAATTGCAAAAATCCGTTAAGATGCTCGTTTTGTCCGACTATTTGGCACACCATTAGTAAATAACCTATACACCAGCACGTGGCATTCGGAAAGTATTCAGACCCCTCAAATTTTTTGTTCTTTACAGCCTTATTCTAAAATGGATGAAATGGTTTGTTTTCCCTCATCAATCTACACAAAATAACTCATAATGACAAAGCAAAAACAGTTTTTTAGGTTTCTTTTTTTTCTTTTTCTTTTTTACTAAATCACATTTATATAAGTATTCAGACCCTTTACACAGTACTTTGTTGAAGCACCTTTGGCAGTGATTACAGCCTCGAGTCTTCCTGGTTATGACGCTACAAGCTTGGCACACATGTATTTGGGGAGTTTCTCCCATTCTTCTCTGCAGATACTGTCAAGCTCTGTCAGGCTGGATGGGTAGCATCGCTACACAGCTATTTTCAGGTCTCTCCAGAGATGTTCGATAGGGTTCAAGTCCGGCCTCTGGCTATTATGTACCCTACTCAGGGGGCGTGGTCAAGTTAAACCCCGCCTCACTGTGTATCAATGCTACAGTAGTTGTCTTTCTATCATTCTTTACAGACTATCAACCGTAGCTAGCATATTTTATGTTCACTATTAAAGGTTTATTTTTGTAAATTACTTTTTCTAAAATAAGCTCAGCAAGTAGATTGATGGGCACTTGTTTTTTTTCTCTGAACAGCTGACGTGCTGTGTGAAGGCATCCACTCATGTACTGCTCCAGAAGTTGTGACTTGCGACAGCGTGGTGGTGCTTGGCTGAACGGCCAGTCATATTGCTCAAATTCAAATGGCATGACATTTACACGTGTGGTCTTCAATGTTTCTTCAATGTTTCTAATGATAGACTGTGACAGAGCAGGTAAATGTTCAACTGGAATGCAAAAACACTTCTGCACTTGGCGGTCCCGTTCTGTGGGCTTGTATGGCCTACCAGTTCGTGGCTGAGCCGTTGTTGCTCCTAGACGTTCCCACTTCACAATAACAGTACTTACAGTTGACTGGGGCAGCTCTAGCAGGGCAGAAATTTGACGAACTGACTTGTTGGAAAGGTGGTATCCTATGACGTTGAAAGTCACTGAGCTCTTCAGTAAGGCCATTCTACTACCAATGTTTGTCTATGGAGATGGCATGGCTGTGTGCTCGATTTTTATACACCGGCCAGCAACGGGTGTGGCTGAAATAGCCGAATCCACTCATTTGAAGGGGTGTCCACATACTTTTAGCCTGTAGTGTATCTGGGGGTGGTCTGAGTTGTCCAAACTTTTTTTTGTGTCTGACCAGTGAGACCATAAAACACACTGACTCTTCGGTCTGACTTAAACATTCTTCCTCTCTCTTTTCCTCCCCCTCTCTCTCTCTCTCTCTCTCACACTCTCTTTCCCCCACTGTCATTCTGCAGAAGAAATTCAGAGCAGCAAAAGAAGCGTATGAGAATTTACTACAGACAGAGAATCTTCCTGCACAGGTGAAGGCTGCTACACTGCAGCAACTAGGTAAGTCCTCCTCTTTCCTCTCTCCTATGTACTACTGCATCGAAGACGATGCATTTGGGCCTACTTGTTACAAGCAATATGTCATTTGTTGACATGTCCTTTTAACCTATAATTTTCTTTGCGTCTTGTTGAATATGTTGAAAATATTTCCTAGTTTGTTCTTGAAGGTTCTATTTGAAAAGTGCAGTCTTTTACATGTTATGTACAAAAAGTGTTGAACTTTCTAGAGCAGTGTCTATAGGAAGGGTGTGGTGTTTTTAGTCGTCAGTTACTTTACCACATTTATGCCTCTCTAGTACTTTGTATTTTATTTTTTATAAAATATATTTTTATTTTATAAACAAAACATACACATACAAACATTACTGCATGACACCTGCCCATATCCACTATCCCTATCTCCAGCACCCTAATACATTTCTTCCACATGTCCTCAAACTGCACCATTTGTTGCTGAAGGTGCTACTATGTACCAGATGTATAAGGCTGATAACACAGGATTGCATTGTGTTCTGGGAGAAGTTGTGCTCCTTGTTGTTTACCATATTCCCAACTGGACAGTATTCCCAGATCCCCACCTCTTCCCTGCTCCCATCGCACTTTTCCCAAGTCTCTCCCAAGCCTCCAGTCTCTCCTTGCCCTGGACTGACGGATGCAACAGCTCATTATGGAGGTGTTAGTGTCTGTACCCCAACCCTCACGCTATACACACATACCTTCCCCGACATAGTCCTCTCTGAACACAGACAGCTTTTGTCTTGTTTCTTGCCGTCTTCCCCAGTTTGGGATGTTCCCTCGGGTCTGAAAAACATTCTCTTTTTCTGCCCTGCCAGCCACCCTACTAGGGGACACAAGCGTTTCGCTACACCAGCAATAACATCTGATGAATATGTGTGTGACCGATAAAATGTTATTTATTGTTGGCCTTCCAGCAAGGCTCGCCACAGCTGTTGTGTGGAGCGATGGGGAGATGTGTCTGTGTGTGTGTGTGTGTGTAGAGAGAGAGGTGGGAGCGACCCCAGGGGTGAGTTGTTTAGACCTTTGAAGACACGGCTGATGTGTGTATGGATGACGAATCCCCTGCTCTCCTTCCCTCCCTCCCTCTTTCTCCTCCCTCTTCTTCAGAAAGATAGATGAGCCTTTTGGTCCTTTTTATGAGACTGGTGTTTTTACACACCAGGCAGAAGGCAGTGTACCCCTCTGTGACTGACAGTCTAGTGTCGTTTTAATATGTACTACTAGACCTGATAATGGACTAGCAGAAGTATCTGCAGGATCAGTTGTGTTGACTTACTATTGGAGACAGTAAAGTGTAGTGGTTCTGTTGACCAGCTAGCAGAAGGCTAGCCCTGAACCCAGACTAGCAGTGGTGTGCAGTGGTTCTGTTGACCAGCTAGCAGAAGGCTAGCCCTGGACCCAGACTAGCAGTGGTGTAAAGTGCAGTGGTTCTGTTGACCAGCTAGCAGAAGGCTAGCCCTGGACCCAGACTAGCAGTGGTGTAAAGTGCAGTGGTTCTGTTGACCAGCTAGCAGAAGGCTAGCCCTGGACCCAGACTAGCAGTGGTGTAAAGTGCAGTGGTTCTGTTGACCAGCTAGCAGAAGGCTAGCCCTGGACCCAGACTAGCAGTGGTGTAAAGTGCAGTGGTTCTGTTGACCAGCTAGCAGAAGGCTAGCCCTGGACCCAAACTAGCAGTGGTGGTTGTTGGATCCTTCCCCCTGCTAACTCCACTGGTCTCCTCCAGGCTGGATGCATCACACAGTGGAGCAGTTAGGGGACCAAGGCTCCAAGGACAGCTATGCCATCCAGTGTCTGCAGAAGTCACTAGAAGCAGACCCCAACTCTGGACAGTCCTGGTACTTCCTCGGCAGGTAAAAGTATTTTCTTTCGTAAACATTTTGGCATTTTCTTTCATAGTGATTTCCTGCTAGCTATTGTTTTCCTTTTAGCACGTGTGTAAAACGTTAAACCGCTGTGTGTTGAATAAGACTCTGCCCTGAAGGTCTTGTCTCTCTTCAGCTCCTGTCTCACCTGTTTCTCTACAATCTGTAGGCCGAGAAACTGGAGCTGTTTCAGAGCTGCTGTTTCAGAGCTGCTCCTCCCGATCACGCTGATTATTATTGATTCAAGTCTGCACATTCTGGGAAAACAGTGTGTTACACAGAGACCTAATGATTAATAGCTCTGTAAATCTGAGCTATTAATTAGATGGAATTTTTCCTTGCTGTTATTCCACACACTTTTATAAAGGCTTACTTATTTAATCCACTGATTTTAGTATAGATCATTAGACCACAGTTGACCTGGTTTGGCTAGTGTGGCAGACAGTGTTGCAGTGGATAGATGGCCTCCTGTCTGTCAGCCCTTCAGTCCAGGTGCTTGTGCTAGGCTAAATCCTGTAGTACCACTGAGGGCTGCAGCAGTATGTTTTTGTTGTTGAGTTAGCGGCTGTGAGAGAAGTTAATGGCTAGCAAGCGGGGTTGGGTAGGTTACTTTATAAATGTAATATGTTAGTTACTAGTTACCTGTCCAAAATTGTAATCGGTAACGTAACTTTTGGATTACCCAAACTCAGTAACGTAATCTGATTACGTTCAGTTACTTTTAGATTACTTTCCTCTAAAGAGGCATTAGAAGACAAATATGTATGTTACCAATTGATCAACGTCTATTGCAGGATAAATCATTGTAAAAGTTTACATAGCTGGCAATATATGGATGTTACATTGTACTTTATGGGGTTGGTTACGTAGGCTTCTTCTAACCCATCGCTTTCTACTACATATAACAATATGATTTAATTACATCTTTACATTCAAAACCAAAGTCAATCAGAATTCCAGTCATTCCAATAAATGTTACACCCCTTGATCTTCTAGAATAGGACTTGGAAGTATAGATTATCCTAATAGTTTTACCTGAGCGTGCCCGTGGCATTTTCCTGTAAAGATTAGAAAAACCCCATGTACAGATAAATAGTTAAGCAGTTAGATTAAACAACTCCTTTGTAAGATAATGTTTTAAAATGAAACATGTATTGAAACGGGTGAAATAACACTCCTCAGTTAGCAGGCTCAAGCTAAAACTAACTAGTAGAAATTGTTATGATTTAAAATGATTTAGAAATTATTTTAACACACTTTGCTGTAGGCTACTATTTACTAATTAATTAACAAAAAAATCACGTATGTCATATAAAATATATTCACCCCACCCAGTACTGTAATCAAAACTTACCAGAAAGCATGTAGTCCTTGGCTCAGACAGTGTAGTAGTGTGGGCTCAATAGCATCTCATTAGTGTGCAAGATCTTGAGAATCAGCTGTACATGTGATGGAAGAGTGCACTGTGCATGCAGAGGGTTTCAATTCCATTGAATTGGGGATAGTTTAACTGTAACAGTCCTGACCTGTTTTATGTTGTTTTTATGTGTTTATGGTCAGGGCATGTGTTTTGGGTGGGCAGTCTATGTTATTCGTTTCTATGTTGGTTTTGGTTTGCCTGGTATGGCTCTTGATTAGAGGCAGGTGGTTTGCGTTTTTCTCTAATCAAGAGTCATATTTAGGTAGGGCATTCTCACTGTTTGTTTGTGGGTGATTGTCTCCTGTGATGTCTTTCGTCGTTGTCGATGTTATTCACTATCGGGACTGTTTGGCTGTTCGTGTGTTTCGATGTAACGTTCCTGTTCGTGAGTTTACGTTTGTCATGTGAGTTTATGTTCAGGTTCCGTTCTACGTCGTTTTGTTATTTTGTAAATTTGTAAGTGTTTGTTTTCGTGTCATCAGTTTTCGTATTAAAAATAAAGATGGCATATTTCCCTGACTCCGCATTTTGGTCCGAAGATCCTTCTCTCCTCACCTCATCTGAGGATGAGGAAAGCGACAGCCGTTACAGAATCACCCACCTACACGCTAAGACCAAGCGGCAAGGGAAAACGAAACGGAGTAAGGGACAGGAGAGAAAGGAGCAATGGACATGGGACGATGTTTTGGATGGAAAGGGTTGCTACACTTGGGAGGAGATCCTGGCTGGGAGGGATCGCCTCCCATGGGAACAGGTGGAGGCATTGAGGAGAGCAGAGGCTACCTGGGAGAGGAACCGGAGCTATGAGGGAACGCGTCTGGCACGGAAGCCAAAAAAGCCCGTGAGTAATTCCCAAAAATTTCTTGGGGGGGGGCTAGGAGATAGTGGGCCAAGGGCAGGTAGGAGACCTGCGCCCACTTCCCAGGCTTACCGTGGAGAGCGGGAGTACGGGCAGGCGCCGTGTTACGCAGTAGAGCGCACGGTGTCTCCTGTACGAGTGCATAGCCCAGTGCGGGTTATTCCACCTCCCCGCACTGGTAGGGCTAGATTGAGTATTGAGCCAGGTGTCATGAGGCCGGCTCAACGCGTCTGGTCTCCAGTGCGTCTCCTCGGGCCGGCATACATGGCACCTGCCTTACGCATGGTTTCCCCGGTTCGCCTACATAGCCCGGTGCGGGTTATTCCACCTCCCCGCACTGGTCGGGCAACCGGGAGTATTCAACC
This sequence comes from Salvelinus alpinus, assembly GCF_045679555.1. Taxonomy (NCBI): domain Eukaryota; kingdom Metazoa; phylum Chordata; class Actinopteri; order Salmoniformes; family Salmonidae; genus Salvelinus; species Salvelinus alpinus. The sequence goes on along the minus strand of NC_092105.1, from coordinate 13,361,364 downwards.
AGGTAAGGTTGGGCAAGCTCAATGCTCAAGAGTGCCAGTACGCCTCCACGGTCCGGTATTTCCGGCACCACCTCCCCGCCCCAGCCTAGTACCTACAGTGTCTACACTACGCACTAGGCTACCAGTGCGTATCCTGAGCCCTGTTCCTCCTCCACGCACTCTCCCTGTAGTGCGTGTATCTAGCCCGGTGCCTCCAGTTCCGGCCCCACGCACTAAGCTACCTGTGCGTCTCCAGAGCCCTGAACCCACTGTATCTTCTCCCCCTACTAATCCTGATGTGCTTGTCCTCAGCCCGGTGTCACCAGTGCCGGTACCACGCATCAGGGATAGAGTAGGCTTTGAGAATACAGTGTGCCCTGTCCCTGCTCCCCGCACTAGTAGGAAGGTGCTTGTCATTAGCACGGTGCCTCCAGTTCCGGCACCACGCACCAGGTCTACAGTGCGCCATATCCGGCCAGAGCCATCCGTCTCCCCAGCGCCATCTGAGCCATCCGTCTCCCCAGCGCCATCTGAGCCATCCGTCTCCCCAGCGCCATCTGAGCCATCCGTCTCCCCAGCGCCATCTGAGCCATCCGTCTCCCCAGCGCCGTCTGAGCCATCCGTCTGCCAGGAGCCTACAAAGCCGCCCGTCTGCCATGAGCCTGCAAAGCCGCCCGTCTGCCATGAGCCTACAGAGCCGTCAGCCAGACAGGAGCCGCTAGAGCCGTCAGCCAGACAGGAGCCGCTAGAGCCGTCAGTCAGACAGGATCTGCCAGAGCCGCCAACCAGACAGGATCTGCCAGAGCCGCCAACCAGACAGGATCTGCCAGAGCCGCCAACCAGACAGGATCTGCCAGAGCCGCCAACCAGACAGGATCTGCCAGAGCCGCCAACCAGACAGGATCTGCCAGAGCCGCCAACCAGACAGGATCTGCCAGAGCCGCCAACCAGACAGGATCTGCCAGAGCCGCCAGCGAGCCATGAGCAGCCAGAGCCGTCAGAGCGCCATGAGCAGCCAGAGCCGTCAGAGCGCCATGAGCAGCCAGAGCCGTCAGAGCGCCATGAGCAGCCAGAGCCGTCAGAGCGCCATGAGCAGCCAGAGCCGTCAGAGCGCCATGAGCAGCCAGAGCCGTCAGAGCGCCATGAGCAGCCAGAGCCGTCAGAGCGCCATGAGCAGCCAGAGCCGTCAGAGCGCCATGAGCAGCCAGAGCCGTCAGAGCGCCATGAGCAGCCAGAGCCGTCAGAGCGCCATGAGCGTCGAGAGCCGTCAGCCTGCCATGAGCGTCGAGAGCCGTCAGCCTGCCATGAGCGTCGAGAGCCGTCAGCCTGCCATGAGCGTCGAGAGCCGTCAGCCTGCCATGAGCGTCGAGAGCCGTCAGCCAGCCATGAGCGTCGAGATTCGTCAGTCAGCCATGAGCTGCCCTTCAGCCTGAAAAGGCTAGATACCCAGAACTGCCCATCAGTCCAGAGCTGTCTCTCTGTCCGGAGCTGCCTTTCAGTCTGGAGTTGCCCCTCTATCCTGATCTCCCTCTCTATCTTTATCTACTTCTATATTCTTATCTATCCCTCTGTCTTGATTTATCTCTCTGTCCCGGTGTTGTCCTTATTAGATATGTTGTTAAGGGGATTTTGTGGGGGTCAAAAGAGGGTGGACATTCTTGGAGGGAGGAAGTTAGGATGGACTATGGTGGTATGGGGACAGCGTCCTGAGCCGGAACCACCACCGTGGTCAACTGCCCACCCGGACCCTCCCCTGGACTTTGTGCTTGTGCGCCCGGCGTGCGCATCTTGAGGGGGGGGTACTGTAACAGTCCTGACCTGTTTTATGTTGTTTTTATGTGTTTATGGTCAGGGCATGTGTTTTGGGTGGGCAGTCTATGTTATTCGTTTCTATGTTGGTTTTGGTTTGCCTGGTATGGCTCTTGATTAGAGGCAGGTGGTTTGCGTTTTTCTCTAATCAAGAGTCATATTTAGGTAGGGCATTCTCACTGTTTGTTTGTGGGTGATTGTCTCCTGTGATGTCTTTCGTCGTTGTCGATGTTATTCACTATCGGGACTGTTTGGCTGTTCGTGTGTTTCGATGTAACGTTCCTGTTCGTGAGTTTACGTTTGTCATGTGAGTTTATGTTCAGGTTCCGTTCTACGTCGTTTTGTTATTTTGTAAATTTGTAAGTGTTTGTTTTCGTGTCATCAGTTTTCGTATTAAAAATAAAGATGGCATATTTCCCTGACTCCGCATTTTGGTCCGAAGATCCTTCTCTCCTCACCTCATCTGAGGATGAGGAAAGCGACAGCCCTTACATTAACCAACATATACCACAAGACCTAGAATTGCCTTATGTGTATCCCACAAAAAAAGGTTCACCGTTATAAGCTAACATTTTTGATGAATTTTTAGCAAAATTCCCCAAATTCCCAGGCTTAAGTTACCATGGAAAATTTTCACAACCCTAGCCTTGAGAAAGCATTCACACCCCTTGACTTTTTCCACATTTGGTTGTTATAGCCTGAATTTAAAATAGATTCAATTGATATTCACTGGTGTCGATACAATAACCCATAATGTCAAAGTGGAATTATGTTTTACTAAATGTTTACAAAATGAATAACAAATGAAAAGCTGAAATGTCTTGTCAATAAGTATTTAACCCCTTTTGTTATGGCAAGCCTAAATAAGTTCAGTAGTAAAAAATAAGCTTAGCAAGTCACATAATTAGTTGCATTTATTCACTCTGTGTGCAATAAGTGTTTAACATGATGTTTGAATGACTACCTCATCTCTGTGCCCTACACATACAATTATCTGTAAGGTCCCTCACTCGAGCAGTGAATTTCAAGCACAGATTAAACTACAAAGACCAGGGAGGTTTTCCACTGCCTCGCGAAGAAGGGCACCTAATTGGTTGATGAGTAAAAATAAGAAAAGCAGACATTGAATATCCCTTTGAGCATGGTGGTTATTAATTACACTTTGGATGTGTAATGATATACCCAGTCACTACAACGATAAAGGCGTCCTTCCTAACTCAGTTGCTGGAGAGGAAGGAAACTGCTCAGGGATTTTACCATGGGGCCAATGGTGACTTTAAAACAGTTACGGAGTTGAATGGCTGTGATATTAGAAAACTGAGGATGGATCAACAACATTGTAGTTACTCCACAATACTGACCTAATTGACAGTGAAAGAAAGGAAGGAAGCTTGTACAGAATAGAACATATTCCAAAACATACATCCCTGTATCAACAAGGCACTGAAGTAATACTGCAAAAAATGTTACAAAGCAATTAACTTTTTGTCCTGACTGCAAAGTGTTATGTTTGGGGCAAATCCAATACAACACTGAGTACCACCCTCATCATGTTGTGGATATGTTTGTAATTGTTAAGGACTGGGGTGTTTTTCAGGATAAAAAAAGGAGTAGAAACCTGGTTGTCTGCTTACCACCAGACACTGGGAGATTAATTCACCTTTCAGCAGGACAATAACATAAAACAAAAGTCTACACTAGAGTTGTTTACCAAGAAGACAGTGAATGTTCCTGAGTGGCCCAATTACCGTTTTGACTTAAATCTACTTGAAAATCTATGGCAAGACCTGAAAATGGTTGTCTACCAAGGATCAACAACCAATTTGACAGAGCTTGAAGAATATTGAAAAGAATAATGGGCAAATGTTGCACAATCCAGGTGTGGAAAGCTCTTAGAGACTTACCCAGAAACACTCACAGCTGCAATCGCTGCCAAAGGTGTCATCACAAAGTATTGACTCGGGGGTGTGAATACTTATGTAAATGAGATATTTCTGTATTTCATTTTCAATAAATGTGTAAACATTTCTAAAATCATGTTTTCACTTTATCATTATGGGGTATTTTGTGTAGATGGGTTCAGGCTGTAACACAACAAAATGTGCAATAAGTCAAAGGGTATGAATACTTTCTGAAGGAACTACAGATTGCCCCTTTATTATTGTTTTCATTTAACTAGGCTAGTCAGTTAAGAGCAAATTCTTATTTACAATGACGGCCATACCGGCCAAACCCTAACCCGGACGACGTCGGGCCAATTGTGCACCACCCTATGGGACTCCCAATCACTGAAATCCAGGCTGTGATTCAGCCTGGTTTCCAACCAGGGTCTGTATTGACTCCTCTAGCACAGTGATGCAGTGCCTTAGACTGCTGCGCCACTCGGGAGCCTGAGCTAGGTGAGATCGCTAGGTGAGACAACCACATCACAGTCGTAGCAAGTACATTTTCTCTCAATAAAGTAGTTGTCGTCAAAGTTGGTGCAAGTAGGAGAAGTCAAGTGCAGGCCGTGGGATTTTTGCTATTGGTTGTTGTGTGGTAGAGCCACTGAATACAACAGCTAATGGTTCTGAAGAGCTGTAGTCACCCTTTGAGCTTGTAGACGTGCAGAGTGTTAGCTTTAGGGCTGACCCCATTTAGTCAACCGGTCAATTGTTTGGTTGATAGGCTGTTGGTCGACCAAGATTTCTTTAATGGAGCACTAGCAACAACACCAAAAAAATGGTGTACAAGACACCTGTCTGATTGGCTCCTCTTTGAGTGGACTGATCCATTGTATTGAGCTTTATTGACATGGGAAGCATATGTTCACATTGCTAAAGCAAGTGGAATAGATAATAAACAAAAGTGAAACACAAAATGAACAGTTAACATTACACTTACAACAGTTAATAGAGGAATAGAGACATTTAAAATGTCATTTGTTACAGTGTTGTAACGATGTGCAAATAGTTAAAGTTCAAAAGTTTCGTTTTGGGTCAGTCAGACATTCTGCCACTGTGTACTCTCTGTTTAGGGCCAAATAGCATTCTAGTTTTCAGTTTTTTGTTAATTCTCTCTCTCGTTCTTGCACCCTCTCTCACCCCTTTCTGTTTCACTCTCGCTCACTCTCGGTCTCACTCTCGGTCTCACTCTCACTCTCGCTCCCTCTCTGTCTCACTCTCGCTCCCTCTCTGTCTCACTCTCGCTCCCTCTCTGTCTCACTCTCGCTCCCTCTCTGTCTCACTCTCGCTCCCTCTCTGTCTCACTCTCGCTCCCTCTCTGTTTCACTCTCGCTCCCTCTCTGTCTCACTCTCACTCCCTCTCTGTCTCACTCTCGCTCCCTCTCTGTCTCACTCTCGCTCCCTCTCTGTCTCAACCTCGCTCCCTCTCTGTCTCACTCTCGCTCCCTCTCTGTCTCACTCTCGCTCCCTCTCTGTCTCATTCTCGCTCCCTCTCTGTCTCACTCTCGCTCCCTCTCTGTCTCACTCTCGCGGCCTCTTTCACTCGGTCTCACACTCGATCCCTTTCTGTCTCACTCTCGATCCCTTTATGTCTCCCCTCGGTCTCTCCCCTCTCGGTCTCTCACCTCTCGTTCTCTCTGACGGTCTGACAGTATCTCTTCATACTCATATTGATAGTACTAAACATAATGTGTGTTCTCTCCAGGTGCTACTCCAGTATTGGGAAAGTCCAGGATGCCTTCATCTCCTACAGACAGTCCATTGACAAGTCTGAGGCCAGCGCTGACACCTGGTGCTCCATAGGGTAAGACCTGACTCACTGCAGCCAGCGTGTACTCACCTATCATCTGTCTGTAGGACCCTTGGAGAAGTCTTGAAGGATTGCTCAATCTGAAGGCTTTTAGGTGTTGGCCATGGCAACAGGAGGGAGGTAGTGGTCCCTAGAGTTAAATATGGATAGACTTGGCGTGTGGCCACCCGAGGGAGAGAGGACACTAAAAACTCCATGCACTCCCCCCTCTCCCCATCACTTGCTCTTTCTCACTTTCTCTCTTCCTTCTTCCCTCCCTCTCTCTCTCTCCCTCCCCCTTCCTTCCCTCTCCTTTCTCTCCCTCGCCCCCTCTCTCCCTCCTTCCTTCCCTCTCTGTCTCCCCCCCTCTCTCTCTCCCCCTCCCTCACCCTCCCTCCATCCTTCCTTCCTCCCCTCTCTCCCTCCTTCCTTCTCTCCCTCCTTCCCCTCTCTCCTTCCCTCCCTCCCCCCTCTCACCTTCCCTCTCTCTCTCTCTCTCTCTCTCTCTCTATCTCCTTCCCTCCCCTCTCACTCTCCCTCCTGCCCTCTCTCTCCTCCCCCCTCCATCCCCCAGTGTTCTGTACCAGCAGCAGAACCAGCCTATGGACGCTCTGCAGGCGTACATCTGTGCAGTGCAGCTGGACCACAGTCATGCCGCTGCTTGGATGGACCTGGGCACGCTCTACGAGTCCTGCGGGCAGCCTCACGACGCCATCAAGTGTTACATCAACGCCACGCGCAGCAAGGCCTGCACCAACACCGCTGCCCTCACACACCGCATTAAGCTGCTGCAGGTAGGCAGGGACGCAGAGAGGGAGGGATACATACACACATGCAGAGATATGTAAACACACACACACACACACCAACCAGAAACAAATGATTTGACTGGCTGTTTTCTGTTAAACGTAGTGCTGTGTGTTGTGTATGTACGTGTTTTAAAACCAAGGACATTATTCACTCTCTGAAAGAGTTGTGTTTTAATCATGTGTGTATCCCTGTTTATTGTACAGGCTGTGATGATTCAGTTTTGTATTTGACTCATTGTGATGTGATACTACACATTCTCACCAGTAATGTAAGACATCATCTCATAGCATTGACCATTATTTGAGTGATTTATTTTCATTTGACTTCATCTCATCTCCCCGAAGAGGCTGTATTTCATGTGCAATTACCTCTAGTGTAACAAGGTGCTCAGTCAGTGGGTTGTCCTACCATAACGTAGAGCAGTACTGAAATGTGTCTGTATGCCATTTCCTCCCCCCTCGTCCTATCGGCTGGGTTGTGTAACCCTCAGACAGGTAGTGTTGCGGTGGGGAAGGGTGGTAACATGCTTCCTAGTATTGAGGAGGCGTGGAGCCTGCCCATCCCCGCTGAGCTCACCTCCAGACAGGGGGGCCTGAACACTGCAGCAGGCAGCCCAGGGCCACAGGCACAGCAGCAGCAGGTGAGACCTCTAGAGACCCCCCCTCCAGATAATGTAACACCCAGCTAACAAACCCCTGCTACTACTACTACTACCTAAACTAACCTGTCCTGGTGCATCTTAATAGCCTATATCTTTCCTCGTCTTCCTCCTCTCATTGGCACTGATCTGCAAACTCAGTATAGTTGAAATACAGTGGATTCCCTCTAGTAATATCTGCATTCACCCGACCGGTCTAGAAATGTTTTGCATCAGTGCAGACAAACCAAAGGAGTTGAGTTGAGAGAATCCCCCTCACAAACACTAAGCTCACATACAGTAGATTTACTAGGTCTAAGTCTCTGTGTGGTTCCTAATACAGTAGATTTACTAGGTCTAATTCTCTGTGTGGCTCCTAATACAGTAGATTTACTAGGTCTAATTCTCTGTGTGGCTCCTAATACAGTAGATTTACTAGGTCTAATTCTCTGTGTGGTTCCTAATACAGTAGATTTACTAGGTCTAATTCTCTGTGTGGCTCCTAATACAGTAGATTTACTAGGTCTAATTCTCTGTGTGGTTCCTAATACAGTAGATTTACTAGGTGTAATTCTCTGTGTGGCTCCTAATACAGTAGATTTACTAGGTGTAATTCTCTGTGTGGTTCCTAATACAGTAGATTTACTAGGTGTAATTCTCTGTGTGGTTCCTAATACAGTAGATTTACTAGGTGTAATTCTCTGTGTGGTTCCTAATACAGTAGATTTACTAGGTGTAATTCTCTGTGTGGTTCCTAATACAGTAGATTTACTAGGTGTAATTCTCTGTGTGGTTCCTAATACAGCAGTACAGGTCATAAGTCAACTCCTTTTCTCACTCACCCCATCTCCTCACCCTGACTACCTGTTTGACATGACGTGTACAGAATGAATGTAAACTACTGATATGCTGTTGTCAACTTGCATGTCTTGTCTTTTTTTTCTTGGATGAGCGTTTGACATTAAAACTACCTTGGCACCAAAGGTTTGATGGCAAATGGTTGTAACCCCCATATTTTTGTTCCTTATGTTTCTCACATTAAAATTCATCTCATTCCTCTTGCCAAGAAAAAAAGACTTTCACACATTTTGTTGGCTTTAAGATTCCTGATTAGAAGTATCACTTACGTTGTTGTCAGGATTGTGGCATCTGCTCTGACCCCCTCTTTTCCCTCCCACTCCTCTCCTGCCTCCCCCTATACCCCTCCTCTCCTGCCTCCCCCCTATACCCCTCCTCTCCTGCCTCCCCCCTATACCCCTCCTCTCCTGCCTCCCCCCTATACCCCTCCTCTCCTGCCTCCCCCTATACCCCTCCTCTCCTGCCTCCACCCTATACCCCTCCTCTCCTGCCTCCACCCTATACCCCTCCTCTCCTGCCTCCCCCTATACCCCTCCTCTCCTGCCTCCCCCCTATACCCCTCCTCTCCTGCCTCCCCCCTATACCTCTCCTGCCTCCCCCCTATACCTCTCCTGCCTCCCCCCTATACCCCTCCTCTCCTGCCTATACCCCTCCTCTCCTGCCTATACCCCTCCTCTCCTGCCTATACCCCTCCTCTCCTGCCTATACCCCTCCTCTCCTGCCTATACCCCTCCTCTCCTGCCTATACCCCTCCTCTCCTGCCTCCCCCTATAACCTTCCTCTCCTGCCTCCCTTTATAACCTTCCTCTCCTGCCCCCCCTCCAGGCATGTAAGCCCCACCAGGGTGGTGAGGGAGGCCAGGTACAGACACAGGTCTCTCCCCATCCCAGCCACACTGACAGTCAGTCCAGCCCTGCTAAGAGGAAACGCACCACCAGCCCAGCGAAGGTAGGGTTCAGTCTTTTACCCAGCCCAACTGACCCTAAACCAGGGTCATATTCATTCAGATGTGTTTCAACGGATAACTAAAGTGAGTGTTTCTTATTGGACAAGTCCAGGTAGTCCCTCACTTTTTCAGTAAGTTTCCATCCATTTGGTGCCTAATGACAACAATCCAGCTCGGGTACTAAAGCCTGGGAACTGTCCACTCCATCACACAACTGGTGAACGCAAACAGGAATGACGCTGAAACGTTTACAAGGTACATTGACGAGCATCTCTCTTTTCTCTGAGCACAGAGTGGTGTGGACTTGTGGACAAACAATCCGGTACAACAGCAGATCCCCAGCTGGTACCTAACGCCACAGAGACTACAGGTGGGTTATTTTCTGTCAGTCAGACCTTGAACTGTATTTGTTAACCCCTGTAGGTCTAAGCCCTTAAATTGCAATGCAACTAAGTTAACATATGGAATTGTTTTAAGATGATGAAGCCATTTGATTGTGAATTTTAGGGCCCCTGTAGGTATACAAATAAAATATATATAAACTTAGCAAAAAATAAGAAACATCCTCTCACTGTCAACTGCATTTATTTTCAGCAAACTTAACATGTGTAAATATTTGTATAAACATAACAAGATTCAACAACTGAGACATAAACTGAACATGTTCCACAGAAATGTTATAATGTGTCCCTGACCAAAGGGGGGGTCAAATTCAAAAGTAACAGTCAGTATCTGAAGGGTACTGAAGGGTCACTTTAAGGCAACAGGGATCCTCAAATCAATCAAGAGGTGTCAGAGTAGGTTTAAAGATCTATAATCTCAGCTAAAATCAGACACATTTACACACATTGGCTTAAACAGTAAAATCAGATTCGATTCTGGGGTATAATGCACCAGCTGCATTAAGTACTGCAGTGCATTTCCTCCTCATGGACTGCACCAGATTTGACAGTTCTTGCTGTGAGATGTTACCCAACACTTCCACCAAGGCACCTGCAAGTTCCCGGACATTTCTTGGGGGAATGGCCCTAGCCCTCACCCTCCGATCCAACAGGTCCCAGACGTGCTCAATGGGATTGAGATCTGGGCTCTTTGTTGGCTATGGCAGAACTCTGACATTCCTGTCTTGCAGGAAATCACGCACAGAACGAGCAGTATGGCTGGTGGCATTGTCATGCTGCAGGGGCATGTCAGGAAGGGAACCACATGAGGGAGGAGGATGTCTTCCCTGTAACGCACAGCATTAAGATTGCCTGCAATGACAACAAGCTCAGTCCGATGATGCTGTGACACACCGCCCCAGACCATGTTTCAAACATCGCTACTCGCTGGCTCTTTTCTGATAATGGCGGACTGAAGACAGGGTGGTGCGCCAGGTGCCGCTTCTCAAACGAATGCTGTTATTATATCTAAAACATCAGGTGTACGCCGACCCCAGCTAAGTAACTCATGCAAAGAGTTAAAGCGCAATTATGTCTTATCTCCAGTACTTTGCCATGATTGTCAGTTATGTAGCTGCTCTACTGATAATCTCAGTGCGTCCTTGCTGGGATGACACAATAAATCTACTGCCGGAGAATATCAACACCAAACACATTGGTTCACCATTCCACGGGAGCGGACAGTACACAGCATACCATAATGTTCTGAATAATGGCCAAGTCTACCTCGCTCCCTATTCCACTGAACCGTTTAGGTGTAACAAACACAAGTCCAACATTTTATCGGAAACTACCTGTTCACTACCCTCCTGCTCTCCGGGGATGTGCAACTCAATCCTAGGCCTAACGTCACCGAGCCAGCGATACTCACCGGAGTGGAAAGCAGTGGATGGCCTCGTCCACTGATCGTCGCCACTGTGGAAGTGGGTGAGTGCTATGGTCCCATGGTTTCTCTCGACTCACCCGGCTCCAGGATAGATTTTGACTCTTCAAACATACCCAAGTCGCTATATGCGGTCCCTGACTCTGCTTCTGGTACGCAAGCTGTTTTAATTAGTTCACGGCATCCAGTTCAGGTGGGAGGGATTGTTAATTGCGAACTGCCCCTAATCAAAACGAAACAAAACGGCCTAAACCCAGCCGTCAGAAAACACAGAAAATGTTACTTTTTTCAATGTGTCAATCACTCTTGAGCCATCTGGCACCCACGAGAGAAGCCCAAGGGACTACTAGAGGGGCACTTGAACATTCGTAGTGTCATTCCAAAAAGTGATCAAATTCAACATCTACTCAGACTCCATCCTTGACTTCCTCTGCCTCTCAGAGACATGGCTCCATAAAAACTATCCATATGCTGCTTTGATTGTGCCTGGCTACAATGTTTTCAGGAGAGACAGGATTGAAGGAAGAGGGGGTGTGATGATTTACATTAAAGAACATATCCGATGTAAAGAAATTGAGTGGTCATGTGATAATGAACTAGACTGTATTGGCCTGAACGTTACACTGTCTCCCCAAATGTCTTTTACCCTCATTGGAATGAATAGGCCACCTTCCACCAAAAGTGTGTTTTTTGATCAGTTTAATAACATGCTTAGGGAATGTGATTTAAGGGAAAGAGGTCATCTTAATGGGAGATTTTAATATTAATTATGAAGACAAGTCTTGTAGGAAAACCCTCAAACGGATCACTAATACCTTTGACCTTACACAGCTAGTTAAAGGGCCAACCAGGGTGACTTGTTGCTCTAAAACACAGATTGATTTGGTGTTCAGTAATAAACCAGAGAGAGTAACTAAATCATTCAATATGGTTACTGGGCTATCTGATCATAATCTGACACTTACAGCCAGAAAGCTGTCTAAGAGCAGGTTTAACATCTCTACTGTTAGAAAGCCGGAACAACTAAGAATACCTAAGAGTGAATTCAACTATTTTGAAAACGCAATTAAGGGAATTTACTGGAATGATCTCTTGTCAGACGTGGAAGCTGATAGTCAGGTTTTTCTATCCACAATCCAGACTACAATAAATGGTTTCCTAAAGAAAATCAAATCCAAACCTGGCCAAAATTTCACTCTGCCTTGGCTAAATGGAGAAATCTGGAAATTGATGAAAGAACGAGATTATGCTCTAAAAATAGCCCTTAGATCCGAATTAGAGCATGACAGACGTAGGTTTACCATGTTGAGAAATAAGGTGATGAAAGAAATCAGACAGGCCAAGGCAAACTTTTTTTATTAACATAATTGGTGAAGCAAAGGGAAATTCTAAATTGATCTGGGAGAATCTAAAAAAGTTAACAGGGAAAGACCATAGTAACACTGCAAAAAGACTAGAAATCATGGTGAATAACAATCTAACACAGGATGCAGTCGAAATAGCAATAGCCTTCAATTCCTACTTTATTGACTCTGTCAGGGTACTGACACAGAACCCCGCCACTGGTTTATTGGGCTCAGTGCCATATGACGTCCAGTCTGGTCCAGCGACGGTGGGTTTGTGCCCATAGGCGATGTTGTTACCGGTGATGTCTGGTGAGGACCTTCCTTACAACAGGCCTACACGCCCTCAGTCCAGCCTCTCTCAGCCTATTGCGGACAGTCTGAGCGCTGAGGGAGGGATTGTGCGTTCCTTGTGTAACTCGGGCAGTTGTTGCTATCCTGTACCTGTCCCGCAGGTGTGATGTTCGGATGTACCGATCCTGTGCAGGTGTTGTTACACGTGGTCTGCCACTGTGAGGACGATCAGCTGTCCGTCCTGTCTCCCTGTAGCGCTGTCTTAGGCGTCTCACAGTACGGACATTGCAATTTATTGCCCTGGCCACATCTGCAGTCCTCATGCCTCCTTGCAGCATGCCTAAGGCACGTTCACACAGATGAGCAGGGAACCTGGGCATCTTTCTTTTGGTGTTTTTCCAGAGTCAGTAGAAAGGCCTCTTTAGTGTCCTAAGTTTTCGTAACTGTGACCTTAATTGCCTACCGTCTGTAAGCTGTTCGTGTCTTAACGACCGTTCCACAGGTGCATGTTCATTAATTGTTTATGGTTCATTGAAGAAGCATGGGAAATAGTTTTTAAACCCTTTACAATGAAGATCTGTGAAGTTATTTGGATTTTTACGAATTATATTTGAAAGACAGGGTCCTGAAAAAGGGACGTTTCTTTTTTTGCTGAGTTTATTTGGCCTTTACCTCTATAGCCTATAGAAGCGCATTGAATAACACATTTATAAATGGCAAAACAGACAGTCAAAAAATAAATCATCAGGAACAATGTTTTAAAGTGTTTGTCCTATATCTGAGAGATATAAGAAGGCAGGATTTGTATTTATATATTTTAGACCCATGTTTTGTCACGTTATATTAAGCAAACCAACACGGCACCAACACGGCACAATCTTGTTTTTTTACGGATAGCCAGGGGCACACTGCAACACTCAACACTCAAATGAAGCATTTGTGTTTAGTGAGTCTGCCAGACAAAGTCAGTAAGAATGACCAGGGATGTTCTCTTGATGTGTTTAGTGAGTCTACCAGATCAGAGGCAGTAGAGGTGACCAGTGATGTTCTCTTGATATCTGTGAATTGAACCATGTTCCTGTCTTGCTAAGCATTTGAAATGTAATGAGTACTTTTGGGTGTCAGGGAAAATGTATGGAGTAAAAAGTACATTTTCTTTAGGAATATAGTGTAGTAAAAGTTGTAAAAATATATATATAAATAGTAAATTAGATACCCAAAAAAACCACTTAAGGTAGTATTTTAAAGTATTTTTACGTAAGTACTTTACACCACTGGTTCTGGGTTACCTTCAGACGACGCCCCCTGAAGCTTGTGTGCGCCGTAGAGCAGATCAAACGACACCTTTGTGTTTGAGAGTGTCCCTGTTCGTTATTGGTGACATTGGTTTGTAGCTCCCAACGGTTTGGTCTGGACAGTTGGTTTTGTGAGAAGACCTCTTCAAAATCAGGATTTCCATAAAATGTGTGGGTGTCGTAGAGCCAAACAACCGACACTATTGTGTTTGTGAGAGTCTCCCCTTTCCATAATGGTGACATAATACACTGAAATTGTTGCATGTTGCGTTTATATTTTTTCCCCGAAGATTTTACTGAGTTACAGTTCATATAAGGAAATCATTCAATTGAGAAATGAATTCATTAGGCCCTAATCTATGTATTTTACGACTGGGAATACAGATATGCATCTGTTGGTCACAGATATGGATCAGAAAACCAGTCAGTATCTGGTGTGACCACCATTTGCCTCATACAGGGCGACACATCTCCTTCGCATAAAGTTGATCAGGCTGTTGATTGTGGCCTGTGGAATGTTGTCCCACTCCTCTTCAATGGCTGTGCGAAGTTGATGGATATTGGCAGGAACTGGATCACGCTGTCAGACATGTTGATCCAGAGCATCCCAAACATGCTCAATGGGTGGCATGTCTGAATTTGCAGGCCATGGGAGAACTGGGACATTTTCAGCATCCAAGAATTGTGTGCAGATCCTTGCGACATGGGGCCGTGCATTGTCATGCTGAAACATGACGTGATGGTTGCGGATGAATGGCACGACAATGGGCCTCAGGATCTCGTCACGGTATCTCTGTGCATTCAAAGTGCCATCAATAAAATGTAATTGTGTTCGTTGTCTGTAGCTTATGCCTGCCCGTACCATAACCCCACCTCCACCATGGGGCACTCTGTTCACATTGTTGACATCAGCAAACCACTCGCCCACATGACATCATACACGCTGTCTGCCAAATAGGCTTTTTGTGCATATGGAACATTTCTGTGATCTTTTGTTTCAGCTCATGAAACATGGGACTGACACTTTACATGTTGCGTTTATATTTTTGTTCAGTGTACTTTGTAGCTTACATTGTTCAGGTTTTAGACGATATCATGACGATTCTCTTATCCGGATCCTCTCGTGTAGAAAAGGTCAGCTTTCACAAGCCCCATGTTATGGAATAGGCGCACATTTTATAACAGGAGAAAGAAAGCAGGCCATGAGCTGCAGCTCAGCGGTACGTCTCTAGTATAAACACACAGGGGGAGCTGCAGCTCAACGGTACGTCTCTAGTATAAACACACAGGGGGAGCTGCAGCTCAGCGGTACGTCTCTAGTATAAACACACAGGGGGAGCTGCAGCTCAGCGGTACGTCTCTAGTATAAACACACAGGGGGAGCTGCAGCTCAGCGGTACGTCTCTAGTATAAACACACAGGGGGAGCTGCAGGTCAACGGTACGTCTCTAGCATAAACACACAGGGGGAGCTGCAGCTCAGCGGTACGTCTCTAGTATAAACACACAGGGGGAGCTGCAGCTCAGCGGTACGTCTCTAGTATAAACACACAGGGGGAGCTGCAGCTCAGCGGTACGTCTCTAGTATAAACACACAGGGGGAGCTGCAGCTCAGCGGTACGTCTCTAGTATAAACACACAGGGGGAGCTGCAGCTCAGCGGTACGTCTCTAGTATAAACACACAGGGGGAGCTGCAGCTCAGCGGTACGTCTCTAGTATAAACACACAGGGGGAGCTGCAGCTCAGCGGTACGTCTCTAGTATAAACACACAGGGGGAGCTGCAGGTCAACGGTACGTCTCTAGCATAAACACACAGGGGGAGCTGCAGCTCAGCGGTACGTCTCTAGTATAAACACACAGGGGGAGCTGCAGCTCAGCGGTACGTCTCTAGTATAAACACACAGGGGGAGCTGCAGCTCAACGGTACGTCTCTAGTATAAACACACAGGGGGAGCTGCAGCTCAGCGGTACGTCTCTAGTATAAACACACAGGGGGAGCTGCAGCTCAGCGGTACGTCTCTAGTATAAACACACAGGGGGAGCTGCAGCTCAACGGTACGTCTCTAGTATAAACACACAGGGGGAGCTGCAGCTCAACGGTACGTCTCTAGTATAAACACACAGGGGGAGCTGCAGCTCAGCGGTACGTCTCTAGTATAAACACACAGGGGGAGCTGCAGCTCAGCGGTACGTCTCTAGTATAAACACACAGGGGGAGCTGCAGGTCAGCGGTACGTCTCTAGTATAAACACACAGGGGGAGCTGCAGCTCAGCGGTACGTCTCTAGTATAAACACACAGGGGGAGCTGCAGCTCAGCGGTACGTCTCTAGTATAAACACACAGGGGGAGCTGCAGCTCAGCGGTACGTCTCTAGTATAAACACACAGGGGGAGCTGCAGCTCAGCGGTACGTCTCTAGTATAAACACACAGGGGGAGCTGCAGCTCAGCGGTACGTCTCTAGTATAAACACACAGGGGGAGCTGCAGCTCAGCGGTACGTCTCTAGTATAAACACACAGGGGGAGCTGCAGCTCAACGGTACGTCTCTAGTATAAACACACAGGGGGAGCTGCAGCTCAGCGGTACGTCTCTAGTATAAACACACAGGGGGAGCTGCAGCTCAGCGGTACGTCTCTAGTATAAACACACAGGGGGAGCTGCAGCTCAGCGGTACGTCTCTAGTATAAACACACAGGGGGAGCTGCAGCTCAGCGGTACGTCTCTAGTATAAACACACAGGGGGAGCTGCAGGTCAACGGTACGTCTCTAGTATAAACACACAGGGGGAGCTGCAGCTCAACGGTACGTCTCTAGTATAAACACACAGGGGGAGCTGCAGCTCAGCGGTACGTCTCTAGTATAAACACACAGGGGGAGCTGCAGCTCAACGGTACGTCTCTAGTATAAACACACAGGGGGAGCTGCAGCTCAGCGGTACGTCTCTAGTATAAACACACAGGGGGAGCTGCAGGTCAGCGGTACGTCTCTAGTATAAACACACAGGGGGAGCTGCAGCTCAGCGGTACGTCTCTAGTATAAACACACAGGGGGAGCTGCAGCTCAACGGTACGTCTCTAGTATAAACACACAGGGGGAGCTGCAGCTCAGCGGTACGTCTCTAGTATAAACACACAGGGGGAGCTGCAGGTCAGCGGTACGTCTCTAGTATAAACACACAGGGGGAGCTGCAGCTCAGCGGTACGTCTCTAGTATAAACACACAGGGGGAGCTGCAGCTCAGCGGTACGTCTCTAGTATAAACACACAGGGGGAGCTGCAGCTCAACGGTACGTCTCTAGTATAAACACACAGGGGGAGCTGCAGCTCAACGGTACGTCTCTAGTATAAACACACAGGGGGAGCTGCAGCTCAGCGGTACGTCTCTAGTATAAACACACAGGGGGAGCTGCAGCTCAGCGGTACGTCTCTAGTATAAACACACAGGGGGAGCTGCAGCTCAACGGTACGTCTCTAGTATAAACACACAGGGGGAGCTGCAGCTCAGCGGTACGTCTCTAGTATAAACACACAGGGGGAGCTGCAGCTCAGCGGTACGTCTCTAGTATAAACACACAGGGGGAGCTGCAGCTCAGCGGTACGTCTCTAGTATAAACACACAGGGGGAGCTGCAGCTCAGCGGTACGTCTCTAGTATAAACACACAGGGGGAGCTGCAGCTCAGCGGTACGTCTCTAGTATAAACACACAGGGGGAGCTGCAGCTCAGCGGTACGTCTCTAGTATAAACACACAGGGGGAGCTGCAGCTCAGCGGTACGTCTCTAGTATAAACACACAGGGGGAGCTGCAGCTCAGCGGTACGTCTCTAGTATAAACACACAGGGGGAGCTGCAGCTCAGCGGTACGTCTCTAGTATAAACACACAGGGGGAGCTGCAGCTCAGCGGTACGTCTCTAGTATAAACACACAGGGGGAGCTGCAGCTCAGCGGTACGTCTCTAGTATAAACACACAGGGGGAGCTGCAGCTCAGCGGTACGTCTCTAGTATAAACACACAGGGGGAGCTGCAGCTCAGCGGTACGTCTCTAGTATAAACACACAGGGGGAGCTGCAGCTCAGCGGTACGTCTCTAGTATAAACACACAGGGGGAGCTGCAGCTCAGCGGTACGTCTCTAGTATAAACACACAGGGGGAGCTGCAGCTCAGCGGTACGTCTCTAGTATAAACACACAGGGGGAGCTGCAGCTCAGCGGTACGTCTCTAGTATAAACACACAGGGGGAGCTGCAGCTCAGCGGTACGTCTCTAGTATAAACACACAGGGGGAGCTGCAGCTCAGCGGTACGTCTCTAGTATAAACACACAGGGGGAGCTGCAGCTCAGCGGTACGTCTCTAGTATAAACACACAGGGGGAGCTGCAGGTCAGCGGTACGTCTCTAGTATAAACACACAGGGGGAGCTGCAGCTCAGCGGTACGTCTCTAGTATAAACACACAGGGGGAGCTGCAGCTCAGCGGTACGTCTCTAGTATAAACACACAGGGGGAGCTGCAGGTCAGCGGTACGTCTCTAGTATAAACACACAGGGGGAGCTGCAGCTCAGCGGTACGTCTCTAGTATAAACACACAGGGGGAGCTGCAGGTCAGCGGTACGTCTCTAGTATAAACACACAGGGGGAGCTGCAGCTCAGCGGTACGTCTCTAGTATAAACACACAGGGGGAGCTGCAGCTCAGCGGTACGTCTCTAGTATAAACACACAGGGGGAGCTGCAGCTCAGCGGTACGTCTCTAGTATAAACACACAGGGGGAGCTGCAGCTCAGCGGTACGTCTCTAGTATAAACACACAGGGGGAGCTGCAGCTCAGCGGTACGTCTCTAGTATAAACACACAGGGGGAGCTGCAGCTCAGCGGTACGTCTCTAGTATAAACACACAGGGGGAGCTGCAGCTCAGCGGTACGTCTCTAGTATAAACACACAGGGGGAGCTGCAGCTCAGCGGTACGTCTCTAGTATAAACACACAGGGGGAGCTGCAGCTCAGCGGTACGTCTCTAGTATAAACACACAGGGGGAGCTGCAGCTCAACGGTACGTCTCTAGTATAAACACACAGGGGGAGCTGCAGCTCAGCGGTACGTCTCTAGTATAAACACACAGGGGGAGCTGCAGCTCAGCGGTACGTCTCTAGTATAAACACACAGGGGGAGGGAGTCAGGATTCAAAAGGACGTCAGTGTTTGAAGCTGTAGAGCGTCAATCAGCTTTGCCTGGTTTTAATGCGAGTAATTTTAGACTCTACAGCCCTTTTCCAATGCAACTTGAGGACTGAATAGTAAGAATACAAGTCGTAAGCATTTAAGTCGTAAGCGTTTAGAACCAGTTAAGGATGGTTCTAAATGCCTTTCCCTCCACCTCTAGCTCCTGGATCAGCTCCGGACCAACCGGACCAGTCTGAAACCACCACAGGTACAGATTCTGGATCAGCTGGAAAACCAGTTCTCCCTCATGCAGCAGCATCAACAGCAGGTACACACACACTCAAACGAACCTGTGTCTTTCTGTATGAATAACTTCAGCCTCCATTCCCTTCCAGTGTTTAAAGACAATTGGAGTGTTATATATAAGAAAAAGACGTGCTAGTATAACGTTGTTTTATTTTAAATTTCCACTAACGATACCTTTCTGTCTCTCTCCCATCTCTCCATTTTAATTTGCTAGGTAAAACAGCAGGCAGTAGGCCAGTTGTGGCCCAGCCTACCCAATGGCCCCTCGCTGTCCCCAAACTTCCTCCCCTCGCCTCACCCCCTCTCCCGGACTTCACCTGTCAGTCACACCACAGCCCACCCTCCCTGCACTCCTCAGCCAATGGCCAACGGACCTTTATCTTTAAGTCACCTGGGACAGCTGGGTAATCAGGAGGCGGGGACCATGGGCAATAATCACACACCCGGTCTACCGGGTGCAGACACTTTACCGGGGGGTCTAACGGGAGGTGGCAGGAGTAACAGAAACGTGCCTTACCTGCAGCAGAACTGTCTACCTCACAACTGCACAGCCACTAGTGATACCAATACCCCCACCAGCAACAACACCAGTCACCACAGTAACAGTACCAGTAATGCAGAGGAGGCCTGGAAGAGCCAGCAACACACCAACTCCCCTCAGGTACATATTGATGGTACTGTCTCTGGGAACTGCTCTTGTCTGTCTATCTCTATCATTCTAGCTCTCTTTCACTCTCGTTCGCTCTGACTTGGTCTCACACTCACTCTTTCTTGTTTTGTTTCACCCTCTAATGTTCGTTGCTGTTTTGTCTCACCCTCTAATGTTTGTTGCTGTTTTGTCTCACTCTCTAATGTTGGTTGCTGTTTTGTCTCACCCTCTAATGTTGGTTGCTGTTTTGTCTCACCCTCTAATGTTGGTTTCTGTTTTGTCTCACCCTCTAATGTTCGTTGCTGTTTTGTCTCACCCTCTAATGTTGGTTGCTGTTTTGTCTCACCCTCTAATGTTGGTTGCTGTTTTGTCTCACTCTCTAATGTTGGTTGCTGTTTTGTCTCACCCTCTAATGTTGGTTGCTGTTTTGTCTCACCCTCTAATGTTGGTTGCTGTTTTGTCTCACTCTCTAATGTTGGTTGCTGTTTTGTCTCACCCTCTAATGTTGGTTGCTGTTTTGTCTCACCCTCTAATGTTGGTTGCTGTTTTGTCTCACCCTCTAATGTTGGTTGCTGTTTTGTCTCACTCTCTAATGTTGGTTGCTGTTTTGTCTCATCCTCTAATGTTGGTTGCTGTTTTGTCTCATCCTCTAATGTTCGTTGCTGTTTTGTCTCACTCTCTAATGTTGGTTTCTGTTTTGTCTCATCCTCTAATGTTGGTTGCTGTTTTGTCTCACTCTCTAATGTTGGTTGCTGTTTTGTCTCACCCGCTAATGTTCGTTGCTGTTTTGTCTCACCCTCTAACGTTCATTGCTGTTTTGTTTCTCCGTCAGGGGCTTCACAAAGGTCCAGGTTCATATTCGGCATGTCCCAACGGAGAACACCCTTCCTCCCCCTCCCATCCCACCCAGGCTGCTGGCCCTGGTGTTCAAAGTCTAAATCAGGTCGGACATTCCACCGGGCCCTGCCCTGCCTCCTCTTCCTCCTCCTGTTCCTCCCTCTCCTCCTTCTCCTCTTCGCCACAGAGGGGCGGTGCCCCCAACCATCTCCCTTCCTCTCCCCTCCCCTCCGCCACCACTACCTCAGGGGCCCAAACCAAAGAGACCACGCCTTTAGGAAGCAGCAGTGGATTGGCTACCCCTGCAGGGACACTGCTCAGTCCCAGTTCCACCGCCCTTACACAGGGATTGGCTAATCACATCCAGCAGGGGGCGGTGACCACCACGTACAGCTCGGGGAGCCAATCCCAGCCCGGCTCTCCCCCGGGCGCGCTCAGTTCAGACGACCCTCAGCTCTCAGCCTTGCTCAGAGGAAAGGACAATAATAAGGATGATGATAACCATGATAATAATAATCATCATCATTGTGGCGTTAATCAAGGAGCCACCACGGACGATAACATCAAGGTCAACAACATCCACCATGGAGGTCCAAAACCCCTGTCGGAACACTCTGTGGCCTCCTGGCCCCTCTCAGCCATGTCCGTCACCACCCCTTCCCCCCCTCGCTCCACTAACCCCCACCCCCCCACAGCCATCAACCTCGCCAGCCTTAACAGCAGCCCGTCCAACAGCGGAACCACCGGTACCACCACTACCCCACAGGTCAATGGTAAGCGGCTAGAGGACTCTTGCAGCCCAGTCAAGGTGGATCCCACTGAGCTGGCTCACAGAAGGCCAGCCCTGGCCTCATGGTCCTCAGTATCCATCTACCCCAGCTCCAACCAGGTGCTCAAAGCATGCAGGTAGGAAATCATATCCTTCTGTCACATCAGTCACACTTCAATTGTAGCCAATTTGCGTTTTGATCGGAGTGTACGCCCATTAGATGGATGTGGTAAAGGCTATGTGTTGTTATGCAGTGTTTCCATTGTAAATGTCATACTAACTAGAGTTCACTGTCTGAGTCACATGGAGCTGACTGTGGTGGCTGACTGTGGTGGCTGACTGTGGTGGCTGACTGTGGTGGCTGACTGTGGTGGCTGACTGTGGTGCCTGACTGTGGTGCCTTGCAGAGTCGCTGATGACTTATTTATTTTGGTGAGAAAGACGGCTGTGGTTTGAGTTGCCTTTTGAAGGTCTTTGTGCTGTAGCCAGCCAGCCTGGCCTTAATGGGCCTGTAGCTCTTAGTTAGCCTTTAGTTGGCGGCAGGTAGCCTAGTGGTTAGAGCGTTGGACTTGTAACCGAAAGGTTGCTGGGTCGAATCCCTGAGCTGACGCGGTTAAATGCGGAAGACACATTTCAGCTGAATGCATTGTTGTAAAACGGACTAGGTATCCCCCTTTCATTAGTTAGCCTTTTAGTTAGGCCTTAGTTAGCCTTACCTGTTTAAGTTCCGCTCTGGGTTACCAAATAGTTGTATCAGTGTTGTGCTTATTAGGGGGCGGCAGGTAGACTAGTGGTTAGAGCATTGGGCCAGTAACCGGAAGGCTGCTAGATCCAATCCCTGAGCTGACAAGGTACAAATCTGTCGTTCTGCCCCTTAACAAGGCAGGTAACCCACTGTTCCTAGGCCGTCATTGTAAATAAGAATTTGTTCTTGACTGACTTAAATAAAGGTTAATAATAAAAAAAAATTAAAAAAGTGTGGATCTGAAGGACTTGGACATGATGAACATGGCAGTATCTGATAGGCAATGGGGATGTCCTCAGATGGACACCAGTGACTAGGCTGGGCACTAAGGGATGTTTCTGGATGTTTCTGGATGGGTGGGTTATTTGTTTTTACCACATCTGGAGGCCCCATTCTGTTTAGTGTCTACAGGGAGTGGCCAGTAACTGACAGGGCTGTAGAGTTCCTGAGCAGTAAGCCTTGTGTGTACACAACCTGAGCCATAGCTGTTATATACAGCTCTGTATATGATTGGAGATTTGGTTAACCGCTTCTCTAGGCTTCTTTCTCTTACTGAAGCACTTCATTAGGCTGTTTACACAGGCAGCCCAATTAGAATATGTCTGTCAAATTTTCACATCAGATTTTATTTTTTATTTATTTTTTAATCCAAAGCTGATCTGATTTGTGAAAAGTTAAAAAAAAAATATATATATATATTTTTTAAATGTTTATCTGAATTGGACTGCCTGTGTAAACACAGCCATAGTACCAGTTAATCTGTACTCTGTTAAGTGTTTTCCGCTCCACAATGCATGTCTAGACTCATTGTGTTGGTTTGTGCTGCTCCTATTAGCTGAAAAGTGATCTGTGCTCTCTCACCTAGCCAATTACAGAGGAGAGATGGGAGAGATACAACAAAAAGCATTGTTATTGGAACAGTTTAAAATTCCTGTTTATACTAAGACCTAGTGTTTACTCTATCTCCCCCTCCCCGTGTCTTTAGGAACCTGGGGAAGAATGGCCTGTCCAGCAGCAGTATCCTCCTTGATCAGTGTCCCCCGCCCCGGCCCCCCCTGCCCCCCTCACCCTCGCTGCCAAAGGACAAACTCAACCCCTCCACACCCAGTATCTACGTGAGTAAATAGCTGTGAGGGTTTTTAGTCATGTCTGTATGTTGGGATTAGGGTTTCCGTTAGCCTGTAATAGCCGGCTTTTGGACTATTTATTTTTTATTTTTAGAAAAACCAGATGAATGAAATTGGCGCTGGCCGATTGTCCGGGAGAAGAAGAAAAAATCCCGTTGTGAAATATGTTTTTTTAGCCTCTTGAATGATGGAAATACCAGTGGATGTAAATACATTTGACTGCTCATGCTTATCGGTCTATAGGTTCATTTGCATCATTTAGTGGAATTAAATTGGTGTGTGTGTGGGCTACAGTATATTCATTATCTTATTTATCACACGCATACAACATACAGATACAGAGCCTTTGAGTGTAAAATCTGTCAGACTGCTCAAGAGCTGCTGAAGCTGCTGCATCTCAAACATTCATCAGAAGGCAAATCAAATCAAATTTTATTGGTCACATACACATTGGTTAGCAGATGTTAATGCGAGTGTAGCGAAATGCTTGTGCTTCTAGTTCCGACAATGCAGTAATAACCAACGAGTAATCTAACCTAACAATTCCACAACTACTACCTTATACACACAAGTGTAAAGGGATAAAGAATATGTACATAAAGATATATGAATGAGTGATGGTACAGAACGGCATAGGCAGATGCAGTAGATGGTATAGAGTACAGTATATACATATGAGATGAGTAATGTAGGGTATATAAACATAAAGTGGCATAGTTTAAAGTGGCTAGTGATACATGTATTACATAAAGATGGCAAGATTCATCAGTGTGTCACATGTCACTTTGCAATGATCTGAAGTCAGTAGGCTATGCCTAATTAATTGTTTGAAACCTGGACATTTTAAAACATATGAGGCATGTCTTATCTTGCTTCAAAGTAGCCTACTAGATCTCCTCTCGTTCTACATTTCTAACACATATTTGAATATCTGTCACATGAAACCGTTTGTGTGAGAGGCGCCCTTTTGACACTGTGGTTTCCTGCCAGTTGCATTATGGGACAAACATTCACTTGTAGTCTACTGCCTTGTGTGCATTGCTGCGCTTATAATGTGAACAAATAATAGCTTATTAACATTTTAAGATAAACGTTCTGATCTGTTGCATCAGACTCATTGCTTTGTAAGGTTGCATCCTCGACTTGCATGTTCTGTTAATATGAATTACCATATTCTAAATGTGATGTCATTCTGAGCACTTGTGGGTGGACGCCCTAATCAGGTTATGCATATGGGTCCGGCAGATTTCTCGAATGTCCGGTAAATTTAAAATGTTGCCGGTCAAATATCCGGCGCCACATTTTCCAAACAGAAACCCTGGTTGGGATTTCATTCCCCTGTGCTTTTTACTCTCTCAGGTAAATGTAGTTGTCATCTGGCTGGCCTGGGCTCTATGGCTGGCCTGGGCTCTATGGCTGGTCTGGGCTCTATGGTCTTAGTGTTTATTACAACTAACGGTCTAGTTTGCATTTCAAGTCAAAAGTCACCATTTAAGGTGGCAGGTAGGCTGGTGGTTAGAGGTGGGCTGGTGGTGGTTAGAGGTGGCCTGGTGGTGGTTAGAGGTGGCCTGGTGGTGGTTAGAGGTGGCCTGGTGGTGGTTAGAGGTGGCCTGGTGGTGGTTAGAGGTGGCCTGGTGGTGGTTAGAGGTGGCCTGGTGGTGGTTAGAGGTGGCCTGGTGGTGGTTAGAGGTAATTGAGGTGGGCTAGTGGGTTAGAGGTGGGCAGGTCGGCTAGTGGTTAGAGCGTTTGGCCAGTAACTGAAAGGTTGCTGGTTCGAATGCCTGGGCTGACAAGGCTCTGTCGATGTGCCCTTGAGCAAGGCACTTAACCCTAATTGCTCCTGTAAGTCGCTGTGGATTAGAGCATCTTCTAAATGACTAAAATGTAAATGTAAATAATTTGGTAGTCAGTTGGTTACAGTTTGGTAGTGTGGTTTGGCTATACTCGACATTAGAGCGTGTGTGGTCTCTGATCTGTCTGTTTCTCCCATGGTGTTTAGCTGGAGAATAAGAGAGACGCCTTCTTCCCTCCGCTTCATCAGTTCTGTACCAACCCCTCCAACCCTGTCACTGTCATCAGAGGGCTGGCCGGGGCGCTCAAACTGGGTGAGTTACACACACTGCTGGCAGTCATACACCGTCATTACATACAGTACTGCTGCTGGTGGCATTCCACTCCAGCAAAATAAATACAAGTCTTCTGTCTAGTCCTGTTTGGGAAATCATTCAAATTTTTGTTTAACGTAGTAAAAGCTTTGTGTATCTGTATGCACTCATTTCTTTGTGTGTATGTGTGTGTATGTGTGTGTGTGTGTGTGTACTCATTCACTGGCTTGGGGGTGTGTGTGTCTGTTGAACAACTTTACATGTATGAGAACAGCACCACCTGCAAGCAGAGAGTGTCATTACATTCAATGTAGGCATGTAGAGTAAAGTATTTGCTGCAAAGAATATATATTGGCTCCCTCACTCCATCAGTTCTCTACTGTTTCATGCCACATCAACACACACTGGATAGGTGCAGTGTAATGTGTTGTTACAGGGTCAGCCATAGTAGTATGATAGGTGCAGTGAAATGTGTTGTTACAGGGTCAGCCATAGTAGTATGATAGGTGCAGTGTAATGTGTTGTTACAGGGTCAGCCATAGTAGTATGATAGGTGCAGTGTAATGTGTTGTTACAGGGTCAGCCATAGTAGTATGATAGGTGCAGTGTAATGTGTTGTTTTACAGGGTCAGCCATAGTAGTATGATAGGTGCAGTGTAATGTGTTGTTTTACAGGGTCAGCCATAGTAGTATGATAGGTGCAGTGTAATGTGTTGTTTTACAGGGTCAGTCATAGTAGTATGATAGGTGCAGTGTAATGTGTTGTTTTACAGGGTCAGTCATAGTAGTATGATAGGTGCAGTGTAATGTGTTGTTTTACAGGGTCAGCCATAGTAGTATGATAGGTGCAGTGTAATGTGGTGTTTTACAGGGTCAGCCATAGTAGTATGATATGTGCAGTGTAATGTGTTGTTACAGGGTCAGCCATAGTAGTATGATAGGTGCAGTGTAATGTGGTGTTTTACAGGGTCAGCCATAGTAGTATGATATGTGCTGTGTAATGTGTTGTTTTACAGGGTCAGCCATAGTAGTATGATAGGTGCAGTGTAATGTGTTGTTTTACAGGGTCAGTCATAGTAGTATGATAGGTGCAGTGTAATGTGTTGTTACAGGGTCAGCCATAGTAGTATGATAGGTGCAGTGTAATGTGTTGTTTTACAGGGTCAGCCATAGTAGTATGATAGGTGCAGTGTAATGTGTTGTTACAGGGTCAGCCATAGTAGTATGATAGGTGCAGTGTAATGTGTTGTTTTACAGGGTCAGCCATAGTAGTATGATAGGTGCAGTGTAATGTGTTGTTTTACAGGGTCAGCCATAGTAGTATGATATGTGCAGTGTAATGTGTTGTTTTACAGGGTCAGTCATAGTAGTATGATATGTGCAGTGTAATGTGTTGTTATAGGGTCAGCCATAGTAGTATGATAGGTGCAGTGTAATGTGGTGTTTTACAGGGTCAGCCATAGTAGTATGATATGTGCAGTGTAATGTGTTGTTTTACAGGGTCAGCCATAGTAGTATGATATGTGCAGTGTAATGTGTTGTTTTACAGGGTCAGTCATAGTAGTATGATAGGTGCAGTGTAATGTGTTGTTACAGGGTCAGCCATAGTAGTATGATAGGTGCAGTGTAATGTGTTGTTTTACAGGGTCAGTCATAGTAGTATGATAGGTGCAGTGTAATGTGTTGTTACAGGGTCAGCCATAGTAGTATGATAGGTGCAGTGTAATGTGTTGTTACAGGGTCAGCCATAGTAGTATGATAGGTGCAGTGTAATGTGTTGTTTTACAGGGTCAGCCATAGTAGTATGATAGGTGCAGTGTAATGTGTTGTTTTACAGGGTCAGCCACAGTAGTACGATAGGTGCAGTGTAATGTGTTGTTTTACAGGGTCAGCCACAGTAGTACGATAGGTGCAGTGTAATGTGTTGTTACAGGGTCAGCCATAGTAGTATGATAGGTGCAGTGTAATGTGTTGTTACAGGGTCAGCCATAGTAGTATGATAGGTGCAGTGTAATGTGTTGTTTTACAGGGTCAGCCATAGTAGTATGATAGGTGCAGTGTAATGTGTTGTTTTACAGGGTCAGCCATAGTAGTATGATATGTGCAGTGTAATGTGTTGTTTTACAGGGTCAGTCATAGTAGTATGATATGTGCAGTGTAATGTGTTGTTACAGGGTCAGCCATAGTAGTATGATAGGTGCAGTGTAATGTGGTGTTTTACAGGGTCAGCCATAGTAGTATGATATGTGCAGTGTAATGTGTTGTTTTACAGGGTCAGCCATAGTAGTATGATATGTGCAGTGTAATGTGTTGTTTTACAGGGTCAGTCATAGTAGTATGATAGGTGCAGTGTAATGTGTTGTTACAGGGTCAGCCATAGTAGTATGATAGGTGCAGTGTAATGTGTTGTTTTACAGGGTCAGTCATAGTAGTATGATAGGTGCAGTGTAATGTGTTGTTACAGGGTCAGCCATAGTAGTATGATAGGTGCAGTGTAATGTGTTGTTACAGGGTCAGCCATAGTAGTATGATAGGTGCAGTGTAATGTGTTGTTTTACAGGGTCAGCCATAGTAGTATGATAGGTGCAGTGTAATGTGGTGTGTTACAGGGTCAGCCATAGTAGTATGATAGGTGCAGTGTAATGTGTTGTTTTACAGGGTCAGCCATAGTAGTATGATAGGTGCAGTGTAATGTGTTGTTTTACAGGGTCAGCCATAGTAGTATGATAGGTGCAGTGTAATGTGTTGTTTTACAGGGTCAGCCACAGTAGTACGATAGGTGCAGTGTAATGTGTTGTTTTACAGGGTCAGCCACAGTAGTACGATAGGTGCAGTGTAATGTGTTGTTTTACAGGGTCAGCCATAGTAGTACGATAGGTGCAGTGTAATGTGTTGTTTTACAGGGTCAGCCATAGTAGTATGATAGGTGCAGTGTAATGTGTTGTTTTACAGGGTCAGTCATAGTAGTATGATAGGTGCAGTGTAATGTGTTGTTTTACAGGGTCAGCCATAGTAGTATGATAGGTGCAGTGTAATGTGTTGTTTTACAGGGTCAGTCATAGTAGTATGATAGGTGCAGTGTAATGTGTTGTTTTACAGGGTCAGACATAGTAGTATGATAGGTGCAGTGTAATACTTTTCAGCCATGCTGTCAGAAATTAGCTGATTTTTAGTGACATATTCTTTGCAGATGCAAGTTGTGAGTTTACTAAACATCACATCTCTCCACTTTTCCTCATTTCCGATCCCTTTCTCTGTCTCCCACTTCTTTCCTCTCCTTCGCTGTCTTCTCGCTTGCTCGCTCGCTCTCTCGCTCGCTCTCTCTCTCGCTCGTCCACTCTGTCAGACCTGGGTCTGTTCTCTACTAAGACCCTGGTGGAGGCTAACCCAGACCACCTGGTGGAGGTCCGGACCCAGCTGTCTCAGCCCACCGATGAGAACTGGGACCTGAGCGGCACCAGGAAGATGTGGCGCTGCCAGAGCAGCCAGTCACACACCACCATCGCCAAGTACGCCCAATACCAGGCGTCGTCCTTCCAGGAATCACTACGGGTTAGTAGAGGGAGCAGGTGAAGGATACAGACACACAGACAGACCGACACAGAGAACCATCACCATTGCAAATGCTCTCAATACAAGGCCTTGTTGATTAGAGGCACACAGAGTTTTGAGCGGGGTCCTGTTCTCTGAAGGCCGTGTGTTCACTGTGCTGAGACCAACCCCTGTCAGACACTGAATATTCACATGTTCTCTCCTGACTCTGTCACTCAAACTAGACAACATAAATCTATATTGAATGTATTTCCCAGGAGGAGAAGAAGATGGAGCTGGAAGCAGAGGCAGCCAACGCAGAGAGGTAAGACGTTTCTGTCTGGCCGTCTGTCTCTGCCTCCCTGGCCGTCTGTCTCTCTCTCGGTCTGTGTGTGATATCGCTCTGCTCTGTCTAAACTACATATGCCATGATCCCGCAGTGCGCCGTGGCGGAAGAAAGGGCCCTTCAAACACATCAAGTTTGGCACCAACATCGACCTGTCTGACGATAGGAAGTAAGTGTTCCACCCAACTCTCACTGACAACATTATGTAGTTCTGTTAACGAGAGACTTTAGTTTGACAATTTTTAATGTGAGTCGATTTACCTCTTCATATAAACCAGATTATATCATGGTCCAAAAACAGACTGGTTAGGGTCTACAGGTGGAGCCATCTCCAGACCGTTTGGTTGTAGAAACAGACACGGGGTATGGCCTAGGGAGAAGGGACAAGGGCTGGTTTTGGATTAGGCATTGTTATCATCATGAGGATCTCTGAGGTTGGGTGCGATGTGTGTCTGTGCAGTAGAGTTTACTGCTGACCCTTGCCCTCTGACCTCATCCAAGGTGGAAACTGCATCTGCAGGAGCTCAGTAAGCTGCCTGCGTTCGCCAGGGTGGTGTCTGCTGGCAACCTGCTCAGCCACGTAGGACACACCATCCTGGGCATGAACACTGTCCAGCTCTACATGAAGGTCCCTGGGAGCCGCACGCCTGGTACACACACACACTGTGCACTCATACACGCCTGGTACACACACACACTGTGCACTCATACACGCTGTACACACACACACACTGATGCACTCATACACACTGTACACACACACACACTGATGCACTCATACACACTGTACACACACACACACTGATGCACTCATACACACTGTACACACACACACACTGATGCACTCATACACACTGTACACACACACACACTGATGCACTCATACACACTGTACACACACACACACACTGATGCACTCATACACACTGTACACACACACACACACTGATGCACTCATACACACTGTACACACACACACACTGATGCACTCATACACACTGTACACACACACACACTGATGCACTCATACACACTGTACACACACACACACTGATGCACTCATACACACTGTACACACACACACACTGATGCACTCATACACACTGTACACACACACTGATGCACTCATACACACTGTACACACACACTGATGCACTCATACACACTGTACACACACACACTCATACACACTGTACACACACACACACACACACACACGCACACACACACACACACACACACACTGATGCACTCATACACACTGTACACACACACTGATGCACTCATACACACTGTACACACACACTGATGCACTCATACACACTGTACACACACACTGATGCACTCATACACACTGTACACACACACACACACACAGTGATGCACTCATACACACTGTACACACACACACACACTCATACACACTGTACACACACACACACACACACACTGATGCACTCATACACACTGTACACACACACACACACGCACACACACACACACACACACACACTGATGCACTCATACACACTGTACACACACACACACACACTGATGCACTCATACACACTGTACACACACGCACTCATACACACTGTACACACATACACACACACACTGATGCACTCATACACACTGTACACACACACACTGATGCACTCACACACACACACACACACACACACACACACACACACACACACACACACTGATGCACTCATACACACTGTACACACACACACACTGATGCACTCATACACACTGTGCACACTGTATGCACACCTAAATGCAACACAAACACCAGACCTGGGTTCAAATACTTTTTCAAATATCTACGTTACTTTCACATACATTTCCAAGTAAATATTGAAATGTTATTTTTTAAGACGAGGAGTTGAATATTGGAATGTATTTAGAAATACTCAAATACACTGACTCAAATTAAGTCCCATGCATTTAAGCCAGGTATTTGAGCATTGGGCCAGTAACCGAAAGGTCGCTGGTTTGAATACCTGAGCCGACAAGGTGAAAAACCTGTCAACGTGAACTTGAGCAAGGCACTTAAACCTAATTTGCTCTAGGGGCGCCGTACTACTATGACTGACCCTGTAAAACAACACATTACACTGCACATATCATACTACTATGGCTGACCCTGTAAAACAACACATTACACTGCACCTATCGTACTACTATGGCTGACCCTGTAAAACAACACATTACACTGCACCTATCGTACTACTGTGGCTGACCCTGTAAAACAACACATTTCACTGCACCTATCATACTACTGTGGCTGACCCTGTAAAACAACACATTTCACTGCACCTATCGTACTACTGTGGCTGACCCTGTAAAACAACACATTTCACTGCACCTATCGTACTACTGTGGCTGACCCTGTAAAACAACACATTTCACTGCACCTATCTGTTCTATGTGACTATAAAACATAATAAAATACTTAAAGTGGTTGATTCAGGCTGCATTATTTGAAAGTACGGAAATACACAGAAAATATGTATTTAAATAACAAATAATCATATATTTGATTCCAGGTCTGACACACAATTTGTTTTTTTGTAGTCATTTTGTTTTATGCATTTTGTTTTATGAGGTATTTGTCTTTTAGGTCACCAAGAGAACAACAGCTTCTGTTCCGTGAACATCAACATCGGCCCGGGGGACTGTGAGTGGTTCTCTGTGCCCCAGCCTTACTGGGGAATCATCAACCACTTCTGTGAAAAGTACGTCAACAAAAATCTCCTGCTTCTAACTCAACACAAAGTGGATCTCCTACCTCTGTTTGTTTACAGCCAATACAATCTGAAGTCACAGACAAGTCTAACTCTGCTTTGACTATAGTGGACCTAATGCTAATAAAAGTAGAATAATTTTTTCCATATTTTCATTCATTGTCGAAATGATGTAACAATGTATTTGATTTGATCAACTGCAAGGAGTCGGCAGTATTTGTATTTCTAACATCCTGTGTGTGTCTCTCTCCTCCAGGAACAACATCAACTTCCTGATGGGTTCATGGTGGCCCAACCTGGAGGACCTGTACGAGGCAGATGTCCCTGTGTACCGCTTCATCCAGCGCCCCGGAGACCTGGTGTGGCTCAACACGGGCACCGTCCACTGGGTCCAGGCCATCGGCTGGTGCAACAACATCGCCTGGAACGTAGGACCCCTCACTGGTAAGACGGGGAGAACAAGGGGATATGCTTACTATGAACATGCATCATTTAAATATGATAGATGGATTCTGATAAGCCTTGACATTGTGAAATTGAAATGATATTGTCATTAATACCCCCTTCTACCTTCTGTCACCCTCACTTTCGCTTTATCTGTCTCTCTCGCTCTCTCTTGATCTCTCTGTCTCGCTCGCTCTCTCTCTCTTTCTGTCTCTCTTTCTGTCTCGCTCTCTCTCTCTTTCTGTCTCTCTCTCTTTCTGTTGCTCGCTCGCTCTCTCTTTCTTTCTGTCTCTCTCTACCTCTCACTTTCTGGCTCTCTTTCTCTCCCTCCCTCCCTCCTTCCTCAGCCTACCAGTATAAGCTGGCAGCAGAGCGATATGAATGGAATAAGCTGCAGAGCGTCAAGTCCATTGTTCCCATGATACACCTCTCCTGGAACATGGCCAGGAATATCAAAGTCTCCGACAGCAAGCTCTTCCAGATGATCAAGTGAGTCTCTCACACACACACACACACACACACAATTCCCTTTCGCTCGCCCTCTCACTCATACACACTTGTGCACGCACACACACACCTAACCCCTGTGTCTTTCGGTCTCTGCTAGGTACTGTCTTCTGCGGACATTGAAGCAGTGTCAGATGGTGCGGGAGCTACTGCAGGCGTCAGGCAAGGAGCTGGTGTGGCACGGCAGGACCAGGGACGAGCCCGCACACTACTGCAGCATCTGTGAGGTACACACACACACACACTGTCCTTGTGGGGCCCAAACAATTGATTCCCATTCAAAATCCTATCTTCCCTAAGCAGGGTTTCCGTTAGTCTGTGATGATTTAAAAAAGGAGGTATAGCTGATTATGTAAAACTGTTGCCGACCAAAACGACTGGGAGAAACAATTATCCCATTGCTAAATAATGCTTTTTATTAATTGATGGTAATACCACTTCATAGAAATACAGTTGACCGTCATGCTTATCAGTCTATTGGTTAATTTTCCTAATTTACTGGAATTAAATTGGCCAGTCTTTTTTTTCTTCGTTAGTCACCATGTATCTTATTTGTCCAACACAACTATCACATGCGTACAGCATACAGAGTCTATTCTGAGTGGGATTTCTCCTGCTGCTCCTCAGCTGGTTGCTGCTGGAGTAAACCATGTGGCTCTCCTGCTGCTCCTCAGCTGGTTGTTGCTGGAGTAAAACATGTGCTTCTCCTGCTGCTCCTCAGCTGGTTGCTGCTGGAGTAAAACATGTGCTTCTCCTGCTGCTCCTCAGCTGGTTGCTGCTGGAGTAAACCATGTGCTTCTCCTGCTGCTCCTCAGTTGGTTGCTGCTGGAGTAAACCATGTGCTTCTCCTGCTGCTCCTCAGCTGGTTGCTGCTGGTTTAAAACATGTGCTTCTCCTGCTGCTCCTCAGTTGGTTGCTGCTGGAGTAAAACATGTGGTTCTCCTGCTGCTCCTCAGCTGGTTGCTGCTGGAGTAAACCATGTGCTTCTCCTGCTGCTCCTCAGCTGGTTGCTGCTGGTTTAAAACATGTGGTTCTCCTGCTGCTCCTCAGCTGGTTGCTGCTGGAGTAAACCATGTGGTTCTCCTGCTGCTCCTCAGCTGGTTGCTGCTGGAGTAAACCATGTGCTTCTCCTGCTGCTCCTCAGCTGGTTGTTGCTGGAGTAAAACATGTGCTTCTCCTGCTGCTCCTCAGCTGGTTGCTGCTGGAGTAAACCATGTGCTTCTCCTGCTGCTCCTCAGCTGGTTGTTGCTGGAGTAAAACATGTGCTTCTCCTGCTGCTCCTCAGCTGGTTGCTGCTGGAGTAAACCATGTGCTTCTCCTGCTGCTCCTCAGCTGGTTGCTGCTGGAGTAAACCATGTGCTTCTCCTGCTGCTCCTCAGCTGGTTGCTGCTGGTTTAAAACATGTGGTTCTCCTGCTGCTCCTCAGCTGGTTGCTGCTGGAGTAAACCATGTGCTTCTCCTGCTGCTCCTCAGCTGGTTGCTGCTGGAGTAAACCATGTGCTTCTCCTGCTGCTCCTCAGCTGGTTGTTGCTGGAGTAAAACATGTGCTTCTCCTGCTGCTCCTCAGCTGGTTGCTGCTGGAGTAAACCATGTGGTTCTCCTGCTGCTCCTCAGCTGGTTGCTGCTGGAGTAAACCATGTGGTTCTCCTGCTGCTCCTCAGCTGGTTGCTGCTGGAGTAAAACATGTAGTGCACGATTTAAAAAGAGCTACTATTTTTATTTCTCAACTGGTAGTTGAAGCACGCCTCCCATTCACCATTCAGGTGCAGGCAACAGGATATCAGCATTTCACCCACCACTTAACAATGTGAGCTGGAGGCAGTATGCATTTTAAAACATACTTTATTGTTTGTATCCTGACTGTTTTATTTCATGTTATGAGGCATGTCCTACCTTGCTTCAAATCCGACTATGGAAACGAGGCAATTCTTTTATGAAGATTTATAGGAGGTGCGTGAGTTTCAAGTTTGGGGAAGCATACCATTGGTTTTCATATAAACCTTATTTTGTTGTGCGGAAGCCAAAGGCACAATCCTAGTCGTATTAGCAACCCATCCTAGTTGTTACATCATCACATTACCACTAAGTTTCTAACTGTTCAGATATGGAAACACTATCAGGTGCTCTGTTCAGATATGGAAACACTATCAGGTGCTCTGTTCAGATATGGAAACACTATCAGGTGCTCTGTTCAGATATGGAAACACTATCAGGTGCTCTGTTCAGATATGGAAACACTATCAGGTGCTCTGTTCAGATATGGAAACACTATCAGGTGCTCTGTTCAGATATGGAAACACTATCAGGGTGCTCTGTTCAGAAGGTTGTCATTTACCGCAAATTACATTTTTGTCAAATGTTTGACGTTTTCTTGGCTGCTTCATTACATGTGTTGCATGTTCCGTTAAGATGCATTATCATATTGTAAATGTGATTTCTATCATTCTGAGCACTATGGGTGGACACCGTAATGGCTTTATGCACCCAATGCATATGGTTCAGTAATACTTCTCAAACGGACACTAAATTAAAATCTTCCCGGGTCGCATTGTCTGGCGTCACCTTTCCCAAATGGGAACTCTGCCCCTAATTAGCGTTAGCGTAATGACTGGAAGCCTATGGGTATCTGCTAGAAAGCTTGTCAATGCTAGCAGATACCATAGACTTCCAGTCATTCCACTAACACTAGAAAATACCTTCATACTGGACACAGAGGCATGCAAATTGTGGGGAAGTAACTAAAGGGCCTCATTGCCACAATCCCGAAGTATCCATTTAACCCATAATTCTAACCCTAAACCTAACCCCTAAACCTAAAATAGCCTTTTTCCTTGTGGGGACTGGCGAAATGTCCCCTCTTGTCTGCATTTTCCTTGTTTTACTCTCCTTGTGAGGACTTCTTGTCCCCAGAAGGATAGTAAAAGCAAAAAAAACACATGTACCTCTCCTCACACACTCACTCTTGCTCTATTTCCAGGTGGAGGTGTTTGCCCTACTGTTTGTAACCAGTGAGAGTAACAGCAGGAAGACGTACGTGGTGCACTGTCAGGACTGTGCCCGTAGGGGGAGCTCTAACCTGGACAGATTTGTGGTGCTGGAGCAGTACAAGATGGACGACCTCACACAGGTCTACGACCAGTTCACACTCGTAAGTCAACAAGGACACTAGTGACTATATGATGACCAGTAGGTTAACACTTGAACATCTAAAGCATTCATTTTGACTGCTTGTGAATTTAAAACCGTTTATTACTCTGCCATGCCCCCCCCCGTCTTTGACTTTTTCTATAATTGTCGTTGTTAGAGTGTTAATATCACAAACAGACCTGGAGTTTTAACCAGCATGCCATTTTCTGAATGGTTTTCCTCCTTCCCGACAGTAGGGCATGCTCTGCTCCTTCTCACAACAGTGGAAGGTACGGTGCCCAGTTGATACCCTGGGCTCCCGAAGGCTCCCGAGTGGCGCAGCGGTCTAAGGCACTGAATGTCCATGCTAGAGGCGTCACTACAGACCCTGATTCGATTCCAGGCTCTATCACAACCGGCCGTGATTGGGAGTCCCAAAGGGCGAACCTAAATTGTACCTAATTTCAGACATATAACAGATTAAATAAATGAAGAAAAAAGTATGATGGATGAGAACGGGGGAGAATGGATGAGTTGATGAGCGAGGGGACACAAACAATGCATTATTGTGTAATCACCAATTGTGACCGACCGTCTCGATTCGTTCGGGTCTTATGTAGTAAAATTTGAAATTGTGTTTTTTACATTCGATAAAAGTAGACTCGGAGCTCTGAAATTGTATGTCATACACTACAGTTGAGGAACGGTGGGAAAGTCATTCTGCTTTGAAAGTTGATAAACTTGTAAAATCACTTTTGAGAAAATGGCATTTGTATGTTTTGGTACTACTACTGGAGAGCCCTTCTTTGTCTACACCCATTCAGCATCGTTCACACCCTCTTAAGCTTTAGCCACACCCATCTCTTTAAAGATTCACATGTGAGGCCATGTGCTAAACAACCAAAGATTAAAAGACTAAAGGTTGATTTATACGACTGGTGTGTTCGTAAATTTCATCTGGAGTGCCAGAGTGTTTTCTGGGAGTTCGTAAAACTGAGTGTTCTAACAGAGCTGGGTAGGCTGTTTTTATGTTATCCAGAGCTTTGGTGACTGCAACTGTGCTGCTGGCAACAATTTAATGATGCTTTTTTGCCAACGTTCACTGACACCGGCCATATTCAACAGGGTGTTGAGCGTTCGTAAATGTGTCAGTTATTCTGTGCTCTAGCTAGCTAGCTAGGTAAACAATGAACCAAAACATTACTAACCTGAATGAATTTTGCAGGTAGCTAACCAACCAGGTTCAATGTTAGCTAGCTAGGTAAACAATGAACCATAATCCCAACTCAAAACATTACTAACCTGAATGAATCTGCAGGTAGCTAACCAACCAGGTTCAATGTTAGCTAGCGAGGTAAACAATGAACCATAATCCCAACTCAAAACATTACTAACCTGAATGAATCTGCAGGTAGCTAACCAACCAGGTTCAATGTTAGCTAGCTAACATTAGGCTATAATTAGCAATGCAAATGGCTCTGAGATACGAAATATATTACTACACAGATCATACATGTAACATTAGCTAGCAAGCCAGACAGCTTTAACAGTACACTTAAAGTTTAAATGAAAGCGACAAAATTAGAAACGTGTAATATCTGAAAATGTAGCTAGCTAAACTATCTTACCTGTATACATGGATGGACACTTCTCACTCGCTGTCACGGATTCCACATAGTTTGAAGATGTAATCCGGAGACGGGTGATTTATACAACAGCCTTCTGTGTGTTCTCTTTTCGACTCCGTCTGCATATTTGCAATCAAAACGGCAGAATTTTCTGCATTTCCTTAGCTGTCATACTCTAATTCCACTGATTTCAAAACTCGGTCCACCAGACAGTGGAGAGCAACATTGATGCAGTTCTACTATGTGATATCTTTTTAAAAAAGCCGCATTAGATAGGATTACCTACACATACTGACCAGCTAATATTATAGACAGGATTACCTACACATACTGACCAGCTCATATTATAGACAGGATTACCTACACATACTGACCAGCTCCTATTATAGACAGGATTACCTACACATACTGACCAGCTAATATTATAGACAGGATTACCTACACATACTGACCAGCTAATATTATAGACAGGATTACCTACACATACTGACCAGCTAATATTATAGACAGGATTACCTACACATACTGACCAGCTAATATTATAGACAGGATTACCTACACATACTGACCAGCTCCTATTATAGACAGGATTACCTACACATACTGACCAGCTAATATTATAGACAGGATTACCTACACATACTGACCAGCTAATATTATAGTCAGGATTACCTACACATACTGACCAGCTAATATTATAGACAGGATTACCTACACATACTGACCAGCTAATATTATAGACAGGATTACCTACACATACTGACCAGCTAATATTATAGACAGGATTACCTACACATACTGACCAGCTAATATTATAGACAGGATTACCTACACATACTGACCAGCTAATATTATAGACAGGATTACCTACACATACTGACCAGCTAATATTATAGACAGGATTACCTACACATACTGACCAGCTAATATTATAGACAGGATTACCTACACATACTGACCAGCTAATATTATAGACAGGATTACCTACACATACTGACCAGCTCCTATTAGACAGGATTACCTACACATACTGACCAGCTCCTATTATAGACAGGATTACCTACACATACTGACCAGCTCCTATTATAGACAGGATTACCTACACATACTGACCAGCTAATATTATAGACAGGATTACCTACACATACTGACCAGCTCCTATTATAGACAGGATTACCTACACATACTGACCAGCTAATATTATAGACAGGATTACCTACACATACTGACCAGCTCCTATTATAGACAGGATTACCTACACATACTGACCAGCTAATATTATAGACAGGATTACCTACACATACTGACCAGCTAATATTATAGACAGGATTACCTACACATACTGACCAGCTCTTATTATAGACAGGATTTCCTACACATACTGACCAGCTAATATTATATACAGGATTACCTACACATACTGACCAGCTAATATTATAGACAGGATTACCTACACATACTGACCAGCTAATATTATAGACAGAAGCTTGCTACATGGCAGACCAATCCGAACTCATCTCTCGGTATGTTCAGCCCACTCATTATCTCTGCCAATCATGGCTCGCGGGAAGGTTGCCGACTTTTTACATGGCTAAACCAACTAGGTTCATAATTTTAACAATTGTATTTGTATTTACAGATGGCATACAAGTTTGTTATTAAGGCACATCAAAGTTCACATATTCCAGAAGGTAATTCTGCCAAAAAACTGATAATTATAATTTTTTTATAAGTAGGTTAAATGGCTCTCCTGTGACGCGCAACGTACGCCTAGTTTCCTGAAACGAGTCATATTTGTGAATGAAGAACAGGGAGGGACATTCTTTTGTATTGGTATATTCTAATTATAATCTCAACATTTTATCTACACAATATCAGTAGTTTTCAGTTTACTCTGACTTACTTGGAGTACACAGTGAGAGTGTGCGTAATTTGCAATGGCAAGAAGACCAAGATGCTGCTACAAGATATTAATAAAAATGCCAAGAGTATACAAAGCTGTCATCAAGGCAGAGGGTGGCTACTTTGAAGAATCTAAAATCAAAAATATATTTTGGATTTCATATGTGTTATTTCATAGTTTTGATGTCTTCACTATTATTCTAAATTGTAGAAAATAGTTTTAAAAAATCAAGAAAAACCCTTGAATGAGTAGGTGTCCAAATTTTTGACTGGTACTGTATAATCATACATAGATAGTTTTCAGACCCCTTCCCTTTTTTCACATTTTGTTACGTTACAACCTTATTCTAAAATTAATTAATTTAATGTTTTCCCTCTTCAACGTACACAATACCCCATAATCACGAAGCGAAAACTGGTTTTTAGATTTTTTTTGCAAATATATTACAAATAAAAAACGGAGACCTTATTTACTTAACTTCTCTAGGGTATGTGGGACGTCAACAGCCAGTGAAACTGCAGGGCGCCAAATTCAAAACAACAGAAATCCCATAATTTAAATTCCTCAAACATACAAGTATTTTACACCATTTTAAAGCTACACTTGTTGTAAATCCAGCCAAAATGGCCGATTTCAAAAAGGTTTTACGACGAAAGCACACCAAACGATTATGTTAGGTATGAGCCAAGTCACAGAAAAAGACAGCCATTTTTTCAGCCAAAGAGAGCAGTAACAAAAAGCAGAAATAGAGATAAAATGAATCACTAACCTTTGATGATCTTCATCAGATGACACTCATAGGACTTCATGTTACACAATACATCTATATTTTGTTCGGTAAAGTTCATATTTATATAAAAAAAATCTGAGTTTAGGCAGGACGCTACTGTCTCACTTGGCAAAAAGCCTGAGAAAATGTAGAGCGCCATATTCAAATTAATTACTATGAAAATTACTATAAAATCAAACTTTCATTAAATCACAGTTGAAAGATA
Organism: Salvelinus alpinus; assembly: GCF_045679555.1. Lineage (NCBI taxonomy): Eukaryota > Metazoa > Chordata > Actinopteri > Salmoniformes > Salmonidae > Salvelinus > Salvelinus alpinus. The sequence goes on along the minus strand of NC_092105.1, from coordinate 13,320,906 downwards.
CCAAATTAAAGCTACACTGGTTGTGAATCCAGCCAATATGTCAGAGTTCAAATAGGCTTTTCGGCGAAAGCATACGATGCTATTTTCTGAGGATAGCACCATTGTAAACCAAGAGAGATACGCATATTCCAACCCTGCAGGCACGACACAAAACGCAGAAATAAAAATATAATTCATGCCTTTGATGAGCTTCTGTTGTTGGCACTCCAATATGTCCCATAAACATCACAAATGGTCCTTTTGTTCGATTAATTCCGTCGATATATATCCAAAATTTATTTGACGCGTTTGATCCAGAAAAACACTCCAACTTGCTCAAACGTGACGACAAAATATCTCGAAGGTTACCTGTAAACTTTGCCAAAAAATTTCAAACTACTTTTGTAATACAACTTTAGGTATTTTTTAACGTTAATAATCGATACATTTGAAGACGGGATAATCTGTGTTCACTACAGGATTAAAACCAACCGTAGCATGCCTTCTGGTCATGCGCTTCTATCTCACAGGACACCTAGAGTGACTCGAATTCAAGATGGCCGTATTTTTTCATTACACAAAGGAATAACCTCAACCAATTTCTCTAGACTGTTGACATCCAGTGGAAGCCGTAGGAACTGAAAGCAAGTCGCTTAGAAATCTGGTTTACATAGTCCATTCTAGGTCGGAACCGTCCAGGTTGGTGATGCTAGTCGGGCGGGTGCGGGCAGTGAACGGTTGAAAAGCATGCATTTGGTTTTACTAGCGTTTAAGAACAGTTGGAGGCCACGGAAGGAGTGTTGTATGGCATTGAAGCTCGTTTGGAGGTTAGTTAGCACAGTGTCCAAGGAAGGGCCAGAAGTATACAGAATGGTGTCGTCTGCGTAGAGGTGGGTCAGGGAATCGCCCGCAGCAAGAGCGACATCATTGATATATACAGAGAAAAGAGTCGGCCCGAGAATTGAACCCTGTGGTACCCCCATAGAGACTGCCAGAGGACAACATGCCCTCCGATTTGACACACTGAACTCTGTCTGCAAAGTAGTTGGTGAACCAGGCGAGGCAGTCATTAGAAAAACCAAGGCTATTGAGTCTGCCGATAAGAATACGGTGATTGACAAAGTCGAAAGCCTTGGCCAGGTCGATGAAGACGGCTGCACAGTACTGTCTTTTATCGATGGCGGTTATGATATCGTTCAGTACCTGTGGAACGGTCGTTAAGACACTAACAGCTTACAGACGGTAGGCAATTAAGGTCACAGTTATGAAAACTTAGGACACTAAAGAGGCCTTTCTACTGATTCTGAAAAACGCCAAAAGGAAGATGCCCAGGGTCCCTGCTCATCTGCGTGAACGTGCCTTAGGCATGCTGCAAGGAGCCATGAGGACTGCAGATGTGGCCAGGGCAATAAATTGCAATGTCCGTACAGTGAGACGCCTAAGACAGCGCTACAGGGAGACAGGACGGACAGCTGATCGTCCTCGCAGTGGCAGACCACGTGTAACAACACCTGCACAGGATCAGTACATCCGAACATCACACCTGAGGGACCGGTACAGGATGGCAACAAAAACTGCCCGAGTTACACCAGGAACGCACAATCCCTCCATCAGTGCTCAGACTGTCCGCAATAGGCTGAGAGAGGCTGGACTGAGGGCTTGTAGGCCTGTTGTAAGGCAGGTCCTCACCAGACATCACCGGCAACAACGTCGCCTATGGGCACAAACCCACCGTCGCTGGACCAGACAGGACTGGCAAAAAGTGCTCTTCACTGACGAGTCGCGGTTTTGTCTCATCAGGGGTGATGGTCGGATTCACGTTTATTGTTGAAGGAATGAGCGTTACACCGAGGCCTGTACTCTGGAGCGGGATCGATTTGGAGGTGGAGGGTCCGTTATGGTCTGGGGCGGTGTGTCACAGCATCATCGGACTGAGCTTGTTGTCATTGCAGGCGATCTCAATGCTGTGCGTTACAGGGAATGTGGTACCCTTCCTGTAGGCTCATCCTGACATGCCCCTGCAGCATGACAATGCCACCAGCCATACTGCTTGTTCTGTGCGTGATTTCCTGCAAGACAGGAATGTCGGTTCTGCCATGGCCAGCGAAGAGCCCCGATCTCAATCCCATTGAGCACATCTGGGACCTGTTGGATCGGGGGTGAGTGCCAGGGCCCCCCCCCCCCCCCCCTCCCCCAGAAATGCCTGGGAACTTGCTGGTGCCTTGGTGGAAGAGTGGGGTAACATCTCACAGCAAGAACTGGCAAATCTGGTGCAGTCCATGAGGAGGAAATACACTGCTGTACTTACTTACTTCTTGCGGATCTTTGGGACGCTTACCGTCCCACCTGGCCAACATCCGGTGAAATTGCAGAGCGCCAAATTCAAATGACAGAAATCGTAATATTAAACATTCATGAAAATATGTGTCATACATCATTTAAAAGCTTAACTTCTTGTTAAGTATCACCAGATACTGACTGTTACTTTTGATTCCCCCCCCCTTGTTCAGGGACACATTATTCCATTTCTGTGGAACATGTTCAATTTATTTCTCAGTTGTTGAATCTTGTTATGTCCATACAAATATTTACACATGTTAAGTTTGCTGAAAAAAACGCAGTTGACAGTGAGAGGACGTTTCTTTTTTAGTTTAGTTACTCTCCCAAGGATGGAGGTTTAAACAAGTGGAAAAATGGACACTGAAACAGGATATTGACAAGCCAGATGCAGAAGGAAATGGGCATTATGCAAGGAGCCAACATTCACTTCACTAAGCTATCATTCTTCCTTGCATAATTACTGCAGTCACTTCCACATGGTGTCAATAAGTGAGCACCCCTTAAAAAGCATTACCCTACACATGGTGTCAATAAGTGAGCACCCCTTAAAAAGCATTACCCTACACATGGTGTCAATACGTGGGCACCCCTTAAAAGCATTACCCTACACATGGTGTCAATACGTGAGCACCCCTTAAAAGCATTACCCTACACATGGTGTCAATAAGTGAGCACCCCTTAAAAAGCATTACCCTACACATGGTGTCAATACGTGAGCACCCCTTAAAAGCATTACCCTACACATGGTGTCAATACGTGAGCACCCCTTAAAAAGCATTACCCTACACATGGTGTCAATACTTGGGCACCCCTTAAAAGCATTACCCTACACATGGTGTCAATACTTGGGCACCCCTTAAAAGCATTACCCTACACATGGTGTCAATACTTGGGCACCCCTTAAAAGCATTACCCTACACATGGTGTCAATAAGTGAGCACCCCTTAAAAGCATTACCCTACACATGGTGTCAATAAGTGAGCACCCCTTAAAAAGCATTACCCTACACATGGTGTCAATACGTGGGCACCCCTTAAAAGCATTACCCTACACATGGTGTCAATACGTGAGCACCCCTTAAAAGCATTACCCTACACATGGTGTCAATACGTGGGCACCCCTTAAAAGCATTACCCTACACATGGTGTCAATAAGTGAGCACCCCTTAAAAAGCATTACCCTACACATGGTGTCAATAAGTGAGCACCCCTTAAAAAGCATTACCCTACACATGGTGTCAATACGTGGGCACCCCTTAAAAGCATTACCCTACACATGGTGTCAATACGTGAGCACCCCTTAAAAGCATTACCCTACACATGGTGTCAATACGTGGGCACCCCTTAAAAAGCATTACCCTACACATGGTGTCAATACGTGAGCACCCCTTAAAAAGCATTACCCTACACATGGTGTCAATACGTGAGCACCCCTTAAAAAGCATTACCCTACACATGGTGTCAATACGTGGGCACCCCTTAAAAAGCATTACCCTACACATGGTGTCAATACGTGAGCACCCCTTAAAAAGCATTACCCTACACATGGTGTCAATACGTGAGCACCCCTTAAAAAGCATTACCCTACACATGGTGTCAATACGTGGGCACCCCTTAAAAAGCATTACCCTACACATGGTGTCAATACGTGAGCACCCCTTAAAAAGCATTACCCTACACATGGTGTCAATACGTGAGCACCCCTTAAAAAGCATTACCCTACACATGGTGTCAATACGTGAGCACCCCTTAAAAAGCATTACCCTACACATGGTGTCAATACGTGAGCACCCCTTAAAAAGCATTACCCTACACATGGTGTCAATACGTGGGCACCCCTTAAAAAGCATTACCCTACACATGGTGTCAATACGTGAGCACCCCTTAAAAAGCATTACCCTACACATGGTGTCAATACGTGGGCACCCCTTAAAAAGCATTACCCTACACATGGTGTCAATACGTGGGCACCCCTTAAAAAGCATTACCCTACACATGGTGTCAATACGTGGGCACCCCTTAAAAAGCATTACCCTACACATGGTGTCAATACGTGAGCACCCCTTAAAAAGCATTACCCTACACATGGTGTCAATACGTGGGCACCCCTTAAAAAGCATTACCCTACACATGGTGTCAATACGTGGGCACCCCTTAAAAAGCATTACCCTACACATGGTGTCAATACGTGGGCACCCCTTAAAAAGCATTACCCTACACATGGTGGCATTCACAGTAGTATGTCTACACACTAGTGAGTCAAAATTCATATTAGTTCAAGTAAGAGTCTGAGCATGCACTTTTTTTTTTTTTAAGGTACTAGCTTGTTCATTAGTAAGTCTTTAACCAGTTTACATGAATCTCATCTCTCTCTCATCCCTATCTCATTCTCCCTCCACAGGCTCCTCCTCTGCCATCATTGTCTTGACGGTAACATTCTGTTGTTCTGAGGACAATAAGAATCCATGCTGGACTCCCAGAACCCACCGGAAGCCCCTTTTCTGATATTCAGGAAGTGAGCCAGCAGTCCTCCACTGCTTTCTGTAGATATTCCACAAGGCAGCTGGGTGAAAAGCTGTGTGTCTATGCAACCTGCCCAGAGTGGTGAGGTGTCTCCTCCTAGAGGACTGGAGGGGGAGGGCATTACTCCTGCCTCCACCACCAGCCATGGTGGAAAAAGTACCCCATTGTCATACTTGAGTAGAAGTAAAGATACCTTAATAGAAAATGACTCAAGTAAAAGTGAAAGTCACCCAGTAAAATACTACTTGAGTAAAAGTCTAAAACTATATGGTTTTAAATATACATCAGTATCAAAAGTACATGTAATTGCTAAAATATACTTAATCAAAAGTAAAAGTACAAGTATAAATAATTACACATTTCTTATATTAGGCAAAGCAGACGGACACATTTTATAATTTTTTTCATTTACAGATAGCCAGGGGCACACTCCAACACTCAGATATCATTAACAAATGACGCATTTGTGGTTAGTGAGTCTGCCAGATCAGAGGCAGTAGGGATGACCAGGGATGTTAGACCAGTTAGATCACTGAATTAGACCATTTTCCTGTCCTGCTAAGCATTTCAAGAGTACTTTTGGGTGTCAGGGAAAATGTATGGAGTAAAAAGTACATTTTCTTTAGAAATGTAGTGAAGTAAAAGTTGTCAAAAATATAAATAGTAAAGTACAGATACTCCCAAAAAAACTACTTAATTGCTGTCTGGCACAATAGCTGACAAAACTGATGACCGCATTTCTTTTGTATATATTTAGTTAAAACTGGCAACAACATCACACACAAAGACTACTGACTTGATACACGTTTCCCTTTATTAATTCTGTTTGTGGGCTGATACAAACGTTCTCTGAGTTGGTGTCCCCCCCCTTGAGTCTACGTCATAGAATCGCTGGTCTTTTGTATGTTAGTACATAGAAGTTGTCTTTGGGCAAGAAAATAAGAAAAAAACATTTTGTAAAGTAATATATATTTTTTACTGCCTTTGTTATTTTGGAACCATATGGTTTGGTTCAGTAGGTAAAATAGTATTCTAATGAGAGAAATATTAACAGCCAAGTCACCAAGAGACTTTTATTGAATGAACTTTTTTTTTTCTAATCTTGTAAATTTACACTATTTATAAAATGTATATTTATTGCTTGAAAATATTTGTTGATCGAATGCTGTAATTTTTTCCCCCAGATTACCTGCCATTTAAAGGATTTGTCATTTTATACACAACCCTTCCTATGTTTTCTATATGAATAAAACTGCTTTAGCAATGCATTTTTCCAGAGATTCCTTGAAATGGTTTTATTGTTTGAGTCATTAAACAGAAGTTGTCTTTATTTACATCTGGAACTTCTCTCGTGTTTCTTCTCTAGTTTCTTCTCTCCTCTGATGCACAGAGCTGCTGACCGCTTCACTACCTGATAATGGCTAGCCGAGGCCAGCTGCTGACCGCTTCACTACCTGATAGTAGCTAGCCGAGGTCAGCTACTGACCGCTTCACTACCTGATAGTAGCTAGCCGAGGCCAGCTGCTGACCGCTTCACTACCTGATAGTAGCTAGCCGAGGTCAGCTACTGACCGCTTCACTACCTGATAGTAGCTAGCCGAGGTCAGCTGCTGACCGCTTCACTACCTGATAATGGCTAGCCGAGGCCAGCTGCTGACCGCTTCACTACCTGATAGTAGCTAGCCGAGGTCAGCTACTGACCGCTTCACTACCTGATAGTAGCTAGCCGAGGCCAGCTACTGACCGCTTCACTACCTGATAGTAGCTAGCCGAGGCCAGCTGCTGACCGCTTCACTACCTGATAATGGCTAGCCGAGGCCAGCTGCTGACCGCTTCACTACCTGATAGTAGCTAGCCGAGGTCAGCTACTGACCGCTTCACTACCTGATACTGGCTAGCCGAGGTCAGCTGCTGACCGCTTCACTACCTGATAGTAGCTAGCCGAGGCCAGCTGCTGACCGCTTCACTACCTGATAGTAGCTAGCCGAGGTCAGCTACTGACCGCTTCACTACCTGATAGTAGCTAGCCGAGGTCAGCTGCTGACCGCTTCACTACCTGATAGTAGCTAGCCGAGGTCAGCTGCTGACCGCTTCACTACCTGATAGTAGCTAGCCAAGGTCAGCTACTGACCGCTTCACTACCTGATAGTAGCTAGCTGAGGTCAGCTGCTGACCGCTTCACTACCTGATAGTAGCTAGCCGAGGTCAGCTGCTGACCGCTTCACTACCTGATAGTAGCTAGCCAAGGTCAGCTACTGACCGCTTCACTACCTGATAGTAGCTAGCCAAGGTCAGCTACTGACCGCTTCACTACCTGATAGTAGCTAGCCGAGGCCAGCTGCTGACTGCTTCACTACCTGATAGTAGCTAGCCGAGGCCAGCTGCTGACCGCTTCACTACCTGATAGTAGCTAGCCGAGGTCAGCTACTGACCGCTTCACTACCTGATAGTAGCTAGCCAAGGTCAGCTACTGACCGCTTCACTACCTGATACTGGCTAGCCGAGGTCAGCTGCTGACCGCTTCACTACCTGATAGTAGCTAGCCGAGGTCAGCTACTGACCGCTTCACTACCTGATAGTAGCTAGCCGAGGTCAGCTACTGACCGCTTCACTACCTGATAGTAGCTAGCCGAGGTCAGCTGCTGACCGCTTCACTACCTGATAGTAGCTAGCCGAGGCCAGCTACTGACCGCTTCACTACCTGATAGTAGCTAGCCAAGGTCAGCTACTGACCACTTCACTACCTGATAGTAGCTAGCCAAGGTCAGCTACTGACCGCTTCACTACCTGATAGTAGCTAGCCGAGGCCAGCTACTGACCGCTTCACTACCTGATAGTAGCTAGCCGAGGTCAGCTACTGACCGCTTCACTACCTGATAGTAGCTAGCCAAGGTCCAGTTGTGCAGTGGTGGGTATACCCACTTCGTTTTGTCAGCATTGAGTATACTCCTTAATCCCCACGATGTGTATCAAAGTAGTGTAGTGGAGGTATACGCCATGTCAATTAATAAGGCTGATGGAACAGATCAGAACGTTTAGCTTATAGTGTTGATAAACTGCTTCTTCACATTTTAAGCACAGCAATGTGCACAAGGTGGTAGGCCTACTCGCAAAAGACACGGTTATAAAATGCACACCACACATGCGAGCAGTTTCGTGGACAGAGATGGAAATATCCCATTAGGAATTTAGAAAGAGGGGAGATCTAAAGATGCAAAAACTACATTTGGGTTGCTAATATAACTAGGATAAAGCTTTTGGCTGCTAGACTATGAAAGAAAGTTGATTTGAAAACCAAAAGAACAGGAGAGAGCATATGAGGAAGTATTTTTTTAAATAATTGCCTCCGCATTTCTATGGTGGGATTTTGGCTATAGGCTGCTTTGAAGCAAGGTAAGACATAGCGATGCTAATGATAGGCCTTAACAGTCTTCTGGTAGATGGAATGGCTTTCCCGAAATCCTCCATTCAACGTTAACTGCTGTATCTCCAAAGTAGCATATGCTTACCTGGCACAATGATATTGTGTTTATTTGCATCAATAATCCATCTTGTGTGCACTACAGAAACCAAGGTGCCTGCACAGTGAAATAAAGGGTAACTACACTCAAATCTACATTTCTAAGATTTTCCCCAGACCTCAAAGGTGGTGTCCTGATGTGGTTTAAGGATTGTTGTGGACTTAGAACATTCTATGTTGTATTTCTAGAAAAATAAGTGGGACTTTGAGAGAGAGAGAACCTGAAGAAAATTAAACCTCTGAAGCCTGTGAATTTCTGACTCAGTTGATAGCCTCATGTTTCAATAGTAGTTCTACTATTAGCCTACTTGTACAACTTGGGTTGGCCTTACTGTGAAAGACCATTTATGGGGTTGATAATTTTAGGTCATTCAGCGTGTCACTTTTTGAGATTTTGAGAAAAAATTTAGAGTATACCCACTTCTCCAGGCATCAATACACCACTGCTGAGGTCTGAAGCAGGCAAGCGGCAGGCAAGCATTACTACTAGGGCTATCAAACGGTTTTAAAAAATGTAATCGAGTTAATCGCTGGATTCACATACTGAGACCACACCATACTTTCCCACTCAAACGCTGCTGCTACTGTTCCCTGTTTTACTCATATTATTTTTACTCTGCCTACAGTGCCTTTTAGAAAGTATTTACACCCCTTGACTTTTGTTGCTGGTCTTCCAATGCCTCGCAAAGAAGGGCACCTATTGGTAGATGGGTATAGAAAAATGCAGACGTTGAATATACGTTTGAGCACGGTGAAGTTATTATTTACACTTTGGATGGTGGTGTATCAATACACCCAGTCGATACAAAGATACAGGAGTCCTTCCTAACTCCGTTTCCGTAGAGGAAGGAAACCTCTCAGGGATTTCACCTTAGTATTGCGGAGTAACTACAATGTTGTTGATCCATCCTCCGTTTACTCCTATCATAGCCATTAAACTCTTAACGGTTTTAAAGTCACCATTGGCCTCGTAAATGACAGTGAACAGAAGGTAGCCTTTCCATTCCAAAACAATAAGGCACTAAAGTAAAACTGCAAAAAAATAAACTTTGTCCTGAATACGAAGCATTTTGTTGGGGGCAAATCCAACACAACACATCGCCACACTTCATACACTAAACAAAAATATAAATGCAACATGTAATGTGTCAGTCCCATGTTTCATGAGCTGAAATAAAAGATCACAGACATTTTTCTTACGCACAAAAAAGCTTATTTCTCTCAAATGTTGTGCACAAATTTGTTTACATCCCTGTTAGTGAGCATTTCTCCTTTGTCAAGATAATCCATCCACCTGACGGGTGTGGCATATCAAGAAGTTGATTAAACATGATCATTACACAGGTGCACCTTGTGCTGGGAACAATAAAAGGCTAAAATGTCACATATCTCAAGTTTTGTGGAAGTGTGCCATTGACATGCTGACTGCAGGAATGTCCACCAGAGCTTTTGCCAGATAATTTAATGTTAATTTCTCTACCATAAGCTGCCTCCAAATGTTGTTTTAGAGAATTTGGCAGTACGTCCAACCAGCCTCACAACCGCAGACCACGTGTAACCACGCCGGCCCAGAACTCCCCACCACGTTTCTTCACCTGCGGGATCATCTGAAACCAGCCACCCGGACAGCTGATGAAACTGGGGGTTTGCACAACCAAAGAATTTCTGCACAAACTGTCTGAAACCGCCTCGGGGAAGCTCGTCGTCCTCACCAGGGTCTTAACCTGACTGCACTTTGGCGTCGTAACCAACTTCAGAGACGTGTGCTCTTCATGGGCAGATGGCAGATAGCGTGTATGGCGTTGTGTCGGCGAGTGGTTTGCTGATGTCAATGTTGTGAACAGAGTGCCCCATGGTGGAGTTATGGTATGGGCAGGCATAAGCTACGGACAGCGAACACATCATTTTATTGATGGCAATTTCAATGCACAGAGATACCGTGACGAGAACCTAAGGCCCATTGTCGTGCCATTCATCCGCCGCCATAACCTCATGTTTGATAATGCACGGCCCCATGTCAAAAGGTCTGTACACAATTCCTCGAAGCTGAACATTTCCCAGTTCTTCCATGGCTTGCATACTCATCAGACATGTCACCCATTGAGAATTTTTGGGATGCTCTGGATCGACATGTATGACAGTGTGTTCCAGTTCCCGCCAATATCCAGCAACTTCACACAGTCATTGAAGAGGAGTGGGACAACATTCCACAAGCCACAATCAACATATTGAAAATCTATGGCAAGACTTAAAAATGGCTTTCTAGCAATGATCAACAACCAACTTGACAGACCATGAAGAATTTTAAAAGAATAATGTGCAAATATTGTACAATCCTGGTGTGCAACGCTATTAGAGACTAACCCAGAAAGGTAATTCTAACATGTATTGACTCTGTGAATACTTATCTCATTTACATATTTCTGTATCTGATTTTCAATACATTTGCAAACTTTTCTTAACATGTTTTCACTTTGTCATTGTGGAGGGCAGCCTGCCTGCAGAGTGCTATACATTTACCAGAATATTACATCTTCATCCTATCAGGTTTAAGGCTGTGCGATGTTACAGCTGCTTCTCTTTAGACATATAGCCAGTAGTAGGGCGGATTGACCATCTAGCAATATGCATCCAACACATTTGTAGAGTCACAAGCTGGATGTAGTCATTGCGTGCTATGAATGAGACCAAATACTTACTTTTTACTACTTTAATACACAAATGTGATTTTGTCCCAATACTTTTGGTCCCCTAAAATGGGGTGGGCTATGTATAAGAAGTGTGGTAATTTCTAAACAGTTCACCTGATATGGATGAAAATAATCTCAAATTAAAGCTGACAGTCTGCACTTTAACTTTACAGTCATTGTATAATTTCATGTCCTAAATGCTGGAGTACACAGCCAAAACAACCAAATGTATCACTGTCCCAATACTTTTGGACCTCACTGTAGTTAATGTGTTGAGTTTCCACTTCCTTAGGTGTTAAACCCCAAATTCCTGTGATATTACTTAGTGCACATAAATATGTATGTAATTCATCTCTATTGAACAAAAATAAATCTGTAAAGGAGTCCTATTTTGACAGTAAAATAAGAGTAACTATAGTCTAATTGTCAACCCCAAATTCTTGACAATCACTGGATTAGGTTGCAGAAAATCATGCATTCCTGCTTGGACGAGTTAGATGAAATAACGTATTTCTTGAATAGCTCAGTAGTCTATTTATTACATTCTTAAAAAAGCACGATGAATTACTTTGTAAGATGACTACTCATGATTTGGTCAGGGGCCAAGGGAAAATGTTAGTCTGGAGGCCTGTAATAATAATTAACACATAGGGTAGGTGTTGATTCAGGGGAACACATATGACAGACACTCATTTGCAATATAACCTAAGCCGTTATCTTAGCCTTTATAACGTATAAGGCTTAAGCAGGCTGACAGACAGAGAACAAGAAGAAGCACAGAGTGACAGCAGAGAAGATGCTAGACAGATAGACAGCACAACAGTTAGGCAAACCAAATGGCTACAGAAGAGGAAGTTCTAGTGGTGAGTTGTATCTCCAGAGGAACAGTTATAGTGGTGAGTTGTATCTCCAGACAGAGGAACAGTTATAGTGGTGAGTTGTGTCTCCAGACAGAGGAACAGTTATAGTGGTGAGTTGTATCTCCAGACAGAGGAACAGTTATAGTGGTGAGTTGTATCTCCAGACAGAGGAACAGTTATAGTGGTGAGTTGTATCTCCAGACAGAGGAACAGTTATAGTGGTGAGTTGTATCTCCAGAGGAACAGTTATAGTGGTGAGTTGTATCTCCAGACAGAGGAACAGTTATAGTGGTGAGTTGTATCTCCAGAGGAACAGTTATAGTGGTGAGTTGTATCTCCAGACAGAGGAACAGTTATAGTGGTGAGTTGTATCTCCAGAGGAACAGTTATAGTGGTGAGTTGTATCTCCAGACAGAGGCACAGTTATAGTGGTGAGTTGTATCTCCAGAGGAACAGTTATAGTGGTGAGTTGTATCTCCAGACAGAGGAACAGTTATAGTGGTGTGTTGTATCTCCAGAGGAACAGTTATAGTGGTGAGTTGTATCTCCAGACAGAGGAACAGTTATAGTGGTGAGTTGAGTCTCCAGACAGAGGAACAGTTATAGTGGTGAGTTGTATCTCCAGACAGAGGAACAGTTATAGTGGTGAGTTGTATCTCCAGACAGGAACAGTTATAGTGGTGAGTTGTATCTCCAGACAGAGGAACAGTTATAGTGGTGAGTTGTATCTCCAGAGGAACAGTTATAGTGGTGAGTTGTATCTCCAGACAGAGGAACAGTTATAGTGGTGAGTTGTATCTCCAGACAGAGGAACAGTTATAGTGGTGAGTTGTATCTCCAGACAGAGGAACAGTTATAGTGGTGAGTTGTATCTCCAGACAGAGGAACAGTTATAGTGGTGAGTTGTGTCTCCAGACAGAGGAACAGTTATAGTGGTGAATTGTATCTCCAGACAGAGGAACAGTTATAGTGGTGAGTTGTATCTCCAGAGGAACAGTTATAGTGGTGAGTTGTATCTCCAGACAGAGGAACAGTTATAGTGGTGAGTTGTATCTCCAGAGGAACAGTTATAGTGGTGAGTTGTATCTCCAGACAGAGGAACAGTTATAGTGGTGAGTTGTATCTCCAGAGGAACAGTTATAGTGGTGAGTTGTATCTCCAGACAGAGGCACAGTTATAGTGGTGAGTTGTATCTCCAGAGGAACAGTTATAGTGGTGAGTTGTATCTCCAGACAGAGGAACAGTTATAGTGGTGTGTTGTATCTCCAGAGGAACAGTTATAGTGGTGAGTTGTATCTCCAGACAGAGGAACAGTTATAGTGGTGAGTTGAGTCTCCAGACAGAGGAACAGTTATAGTGGTGAGTTGTATCTCCAGACAGAGGAACAGTTATAGTGGTGAGTTGTATCTCCAGACAGGAACAGTTATAGTGGTGAGTTGTATCTCCAGACAGAGGAACAGTTATAGTGGTGAGTTGTATCTCCAGAGGAACAGTTATAGTGGTGAGTTGTATCTCCAGACAGAGGAACAGTTATAGTGGTGAGTTGTATCTCCAGACAGAGGAACAGTTATAGTGGTGAGTTGTATCTCCAGACAGAGGAACAGTTATAGTGGTGAGTTGTATCTCCAGACAGAGGAACAGTTATAGTGGTGAGTTGTGTCTCCAGACAGAGGAACAGTTATAGTGGTGAATTGTATCTCCAGACAGAGGAACAGTTATAGTGGTGAGTTGTATCTCCAGAGGAACAGTTATAGTGGTGAGTTGTATCTCCAGACAGAGGAACAGTTATAGTGGTGAGTTGTATCTCCAGACAGAGGAACAGTTATAGTGGTGAGTTGTATCTCCAGAGGAACAGTTATAGTGGTGAGTTGTATCTCCAGACAGAGGAACAGTTATAGTGGTGAGTTGTATCTCCAGAGGAACAGTTATAGTGGTGAGTTGTATCTCCAGACAGAGGAACAGTTATAGTGGTGAGTTGTATCTCCAGAGGCACAGTTATAGTGGTGAGTTGTATCTCCAGAGGAACAGTTATAGTGGTGAGTTGTATCTCCAGACAGAGGAACAGTTATAGTGGTGTGTTGTATCTCCAGAGGAACAGTTATAGTGGTGAGTTGTATCTCCAGACAGAGGAACAGTTATAGTGGTGAGTTGAGTCTCCAGACAGAGGAACAGTTATAGTGGTGAGTTGTATCTCCAGACAGAGGAACAGTTATAGTGGTGAGTTGTATCTCCAGACAGGAACAGTTATAGTGGTGAGTTGTATCTCCAGACAGAGGAACAGTTATAGTGGTGAGTTGTATCTCCAGACAGAGGAACAGTTATAGTGGTGAGTTGTATCTCCAGACAGAGGAACAGTTATAGTGGTGAGTTGTATCTCCAGACAGAGGAACAGTTATAGTGGTGAGTTGTGTCTCCAGACAGAGGAACAGTTATAGTGGTGAATTGTATCTCCAGACAGAGGAACAGTTATAGTGGTGAGTTGTATCTCCAGACAGAGGAACAGTTATAGTGGTGAGTTGTATCTCCAGACAGAGGAACAGTTATAGTGGTGAGTTGTATCTCCAGACAGAGGAACAGTTATAGTGGTGAGTTGTATCTCCAGAGGAACAGTTATAGTGGTGAATTTTATCTCCTGGGGTGTTTTGACATATTGTATTTGTTTTTGATGTTTTGGCTGCGGATCCAACTTTTTCTGGATCTTTAGACCTCGAACTAAAAGATCCGGAGTTCTCTACTGTATGTTCTCTACTAAACACGCACAGAAAATCCAGAAAAAGTCAGATCTGCAGCCGTGGCATGACCTGGTTAAAAAAGAGGAGGACCATGTCTCAACAGTCACTGGTACGGGAAATGGTTGACAAACACTAATCTGTTGTCAGTGTTGTGTCAGCACTACTGCCTGTGTCTAAGTCGGGTATGTGTGTATGATCTGCCCCTAGCCACCCGAACTGCACCTACAGTATCTGAAATATGAAAGTGATCAATCAGATCGCCAGGTAGCCTTTTGTTCTAGATGAGTCGCTAGTAGATCGCCAGGTAGCCTTTTGTTCTAGATGAGTCGCTAGTAGATCGCCAGGTAGCCTTTTGTTCTAGATGAGTCATTAGTAGATCGCCAGGTAGTCTTTTGTTCTAGCGAAGATGAGTCACTAGTAGATCGCCAGGTAGCCTTTTGTTCTAGTGAAGATGAGTCGCTAGTAGATCGCCAGGTAGCCTTTTGTTCTAGATGAGTCGCAAGTAGATCGCCAGGTAGCCTTTTGATCTAGATGAGTTACTAGTAGATCACCAGGTAGTCTTTTGTTCTAGATGAGTCGCTAGTAGATTGCCAGGTAGCCTTTGTTCTAGATGAGTCGCTAATAGATTGCCAGGTAGCCTTTTGTTCTAGATGAGTCGCTAGTAGATCGCCAGGTAGCCTTTTGTTCTAGATGAGTCACTATTAGATCGCCAGGTAGTCTTTTGTTCTAGTGAAGATGAGTCGCTAGTAGATCGCCAGGTAGTCTTTTGTTCTAGTGAAGATGAGTCACTAGTAGATCGCCAGGTAGTCTTTTGTTCTAGTGAAGATGAGTCACTAGTAGATTTTGCTAAACTGAATTTTCAATGGATGATAAACGTAGGCCAACTCTGTTTTTGCAAAACTGGAGTAAATTTAAAAAAACTTTACTTTTGGTCACTCTGGATGTGCATGCCCACTTTGATAACCAAGGCTGATGACTGGTCAAGAATCAAGACGCGCAACTTTTTGATTCTGAAGCATAGATGACAATTTAAAGAACAACTGGCCAAAAATGTATAGGAAATTATACCACCACAAAAAGGGCACTTTGGAGACTGGAAGGGCAAAGGGGCATGTGCTGCTCTGCACAGGTAGATCCTCATCTGTGCCCATGCCAGAATCAGGTAAATTAATAAAGCATTACTTTAACGGTTAACATCAATGTCAACTTTTGACATCACATTGTTGTATTTAGCTGTAGATTATGTATTTCGGATGTTTTCAGTGTATTTTGATCGCAATGCGGTTCATCACAATGAAAAAATATTAGTACACTAAAATTACAAAAAGTGAATTAGTTAACTCTGACAGTCCTCATTACTACACAAGCAAGCACTACAAGCTGTTACTACAGACCACATGCACAGCCCTGTGTAGAAGCACCACCCCCTTTGTATGCATAGGCAATTCAGCTCAGTGCATAGTCAGTTCCAGCACACACCACCCTGGCATCAGTTCTGTCCTGTTCCATAACGTTCTAAAGTCCCTGTGCCAGTCCAATCTCAAAGCTCTGCAGTCCCACCAGGTTTCAGTATCCCTGGTCATATCTGCACCTGTGGACTTAACATTGTCTATAGCAGGGAAGTATGGGTACTGTAGTCCTGCCATCTCTCTGTATTCCTGGTTGTATCTGCACTCTGGGTATCTGTAGGCGTAGCGTGAGTTGCTGGGCATCAGGGGTTTAAGCAGGTCCCTCAGAGATCTTACTGCTGCCATGATCCTTCAGCTCGGGTCTGCACCCACTCTCAGCAACAGTGACACGTCTCCGGCATACCTGCGTCCGCCTCCCTGGGTAGCCTGGTTGGCTCGGCCACCCCTCTCCCTGGATGTGAGCAGCAGTCAGGGCAGCAGGGCTGTGCAGAGCAGAGTGAGGCTCTGGGTGGGGTGGACGGAGCTGCAAGGAGGGGGGCGCACCCTGACCTAGGCAGGACAATATGTCAGAGACAGAGAGAGAGAGAGGGGAGTCTCAATATTAACCATGGACCTACCCATTGACAGTATAAAATAAATAATTCAAATACTGAGCTATATTGTATGCATTAAAAAAAGGGGAAATTATTTTATACTAATTCAGTTGCTCAGAGAAAGAGATTTTGTTCAACAAGTACATCTAAAAAAGATAGGGGTCAAAATGATTGCCTTCCCTGTTTTCAACACTCTAGCAACCTTCCCTTGTGAGGATGACACTATTGAGCCTGGTGTACGTGGCCAAAGATCTCTATTTTCATGTAATCTGACCATAGCACCGGTTCCAATCCAAGTGCCAATGCCGTTTAGCAAACTCCAGGCGATGCTATGGTCAGATGACATGGAAACGGAGCTCTTTGGCCATGCTCACCAGTGGTGGGTTTAGCATCGAAAAACAGAAGCATAAGCAGAAAAGTACCTCATACTTATTGTAAAATATTGTGGTGCGTTTTCTATATTACAGGGCTATTTTACTTCCACTGGTGCTGTGGCCCTTGTTAAGGTCACCGGCATCATGAACTTTATCCGGTACCAGGACATTTTCTCCTAGTTGCCTCTGCAAGGAGGCTGACACTTGGCCCCAATTGAATCTTCCAGCAAGACAGTAACCCCAAGCACACATCGAAATCCACGAAGAAATGCTTAATTGACCACAAATCAACATTTTGCCATGACCTTCTCAGTCTCTGGACTTGAACCCTATTGAACACCTGTGGTTTGAATTGAAGAGGACAATCCATAAACTCAGTCGAATGATGTCAAGTATAAATAACATTTGCAAAAGAAAATGTAGCATACAATATTGCTCAGTATTTGTATTATTATTTTTTGCTCATCTTTATCAAGGGTGCCAATAATTATGGACCTGCCTGTACATTTTGATACATATACGTATACAATTTCTCTGCATCCATTCCCTATTTTGTAATATCAACAAACAAGTTTGGCCATTGCATCGTCTTTTACTGCTGAGATGGCGGTCATTTTTCCACATTTTGTTACGTTATTTTCACCATAAAAATGCATCTTTATAATAAAAGCATTACATGCATAACTGCATTTGCGGTCACTGTTGATAATGGTGAATTCTGCTAATGGAACATTTGTGCTTATAGCCTATTATCATGTGGACATTGCTGCGCTTATAATGTGAAGAAATAGCCTAATAGTTTATCAACATTTTAAGCTAAAACAGGTTTTGGGATGCTAAAGGTTGTATGAATATGGGATCTATCGCATCCCACAACTATCCCAGACTATGTTTGGAATATGTATTTCTCGCACAGAATAGAATTGGTCGACTTTTGTACTATGGGGGATAGTAGATTGACAGGCTCGTGCTTTTCCTGTTCGTTAGAACTATTCATCTTGTTGGCTGACGAAAAGTAAATGTAGACAGTTCATCCAATATCTTCAATATGCACCTCGGAGTTGCATAAGGACGTGGCCAGTAGCCGATGTTTCGCAGCACTCCGGGCCGCAAAAAGTCTACTTTTTTTAGGGTGCATTACGGCAACAAATGGGATGCTGCCGTGAAATTCGAGGCATTAGTGCTTGTCAAATTGTGAATGAGAGACTATTGGAGTGTGTACAGCCAGCAAAAATCTAAGTAGAGCTCATGCCTGTCACACACATTTTTTTCAAATCATATTTCTAATCTCATCACAATGTATTAAAAATCAAAACATATAGCCCAACATTTGTAGAACATCTAAAGTTACATTAATAACTGTATATTAAGCATTGAGGAGTACCTATTTCTTTATTAACCGCTCAACACAGAATAGCCGCATGTGCGCACTCCCTCAAATCGTTTAGGAGATAATATTTAATTCAGCTTTATTCAATTGTATTCTTCATACTATAAAATAATATAAAATAGTGCCAATTATAAGCAAATATTGTCTGCCAAATGAACTAGTGTAGCCCACAGCCATTTGGTATAGCCACATCAGGACCTAACATAAAGACAACTCAGTATGCTACTCTTTTCTTCTGAAATAGACTACATTTTCTTCATATCATGCTTCTTTCGACCTGTCTAAAACAAATAATGGATTCATTGTGAAGGTGTAGGCTATATTTCATGGATTATTATACTTTTTAAATGGGTTGTAGGTTATGTGTGGAAGCCAGGAGATGCTAAATGTGTTTATGTTAATTATTGGTTAATTACCGTAAGACTGACAGTTCATCACCGGCTGATGAAATTTCGTGACTGCCACAGCCCTACTCAAGGACATTCAGAGACTTGTCCCGAAGCCACTCCTGTTTTCTTGGCTGTTTGCTTAGGATCGTTGTCCTGTTGGAAGGTGAACCTTCGCCCCAGTCTGAGGTCCTGAGCGCTCTTGAGCAGGTTTTAATCAAGGATCTCCTTGTACTTTGCTACCTTCATCTTTGCCTTGATCCTGACTAGTCTCCCAATTCATGCCACTGAAATACATCCCCACAGCATGATGCTGCCACCACCATGCTTCATCGTAGGGATGGTGCCAGGTTTCCTCCAGACATGACACTTGGCATTCAGGCCAAAGAGTTCAATTTTGGTTTCCTCAGACCAGAGAATCTTGTTTCTCATGGTCTGAGAGTCTTTAGGTACCTTTTGGCAAACTCCAAGTGAGCTGTCATGTGCCTTTTACTGAGGATTGGCTTCCGTCTGGCCACTCTACCATAAAGGCTTGATCTCCACCTCCCTGACCAAGGCCTTTCTCCCCCGATTGCTCAGTTTGGCCGGGAGGCCAGCTCTAGGAATTGTCTTGGTGGTTCCAAACTTCTTCCATTTAAGAATGATGGAGGCCACTGTGTTCTTGGGGACCTTCAATGCTACAGAAATGTTTTAGTACCCTTCCCCAGATCTGTTTGTAACGGCGTTCCTCCTCCTCTTCATCCGAAGAGGAGGAGCAGGGATTGAACCAAACTGCAGCGTTGTATTTAGACATAATGAATTTATTTAAGTGTAGACGAAAAACAAGAACTTCACTTGAATACTTACAAAACAACAAAACGAATGTAGACAAACCTGAACATACGAACTTACATATAACACGAAGAACGCACGAACAGGAAAAATGACTACATAAAACGATGAACGAACGAAACAGTCCCGTATGGTGCAAACAAACACAGACACAGGAGACAACCACCCATGACAAACAATGTGACAACACCTACCTTAATATGGTTCTCAATCAGAGGAGATGAAAACCACCTGCCTCTAATTGAGAACCATATTAGGTACCCATTAACCAACATAGAAACAGAAAACATAGACTGCCCACCCAAACTCACGTCCTGACCAACTAACACATACAAAAACTAACAGAAAACAGGTCAGGAACGTGACACTGTTTCTCGACACAATCCTGTCTTGGAGTTCTATGGACAATTTGTTTGATTTCATGACTTGGTTTTTCCTGTGACTTGCACTGTAAACTGTGGGACCTTTCCAAATCATGTCCAAATCATGTCCAATCAATTGAATTTACCACAGCTGGACTCCAATCAAGTTGTAGAAACATCTCAAGGATGATCAATGGAACCAGAATGCACCTGAGCTCAATTTCAAATCTCATAGCAAAGTGTTTTAATATTTATGTAAATAAGGTATTTCTGTTTTTTACTTTTAATAAATGTGCAAAAATGTCTAAACCTATTTTTGGTTTGTCATTATGGGGTATTGTGATGTCATTATGGGGTATTCTGTGTAGGTTGCTGAGGATTTATATTATTTTTTAAATCCATTTTAGAATAAGGCTGTAACATAACAACATTTAGAAAAAGTCAAGGGTCTGAATTCTTTCCGAAGGCACGGTATACTCTGTGTTTATATCAATTAACCAGACAGGTCCTACAGGCTCTAGTTTTGTTGCACCTGGACTATTGCCCAGTTGTGTGGTCATGTGCGGCAAAGAAGGACAGGAAAATTGCAGTTGGTCCAGAACAGAGCAGCACGTATTACACTTAGATGTACACCGAATGTCAACGAAAACATGTCAATCTCTCCTGGCTCAAAGTTGAGGAGAGATTGACTGCATCATTATAGGTCTTTGTGCGAGGTATTGATGTGTCGAAGGTACCCAACTGTCTGTTCAAGCAGTTGACACACAGTTCGGACACTCACCGGTACAAGACATTTACAGTCCCCAGGTTCAGAACAGAGGCTGGGAAATACACAGTATTAAATAGAGCCATGACTACATGGAACTTTCTGCCATCCCAGGTAACTCAATCTAGCAATAAAACCAGATTCAAAAACCGGATAAAGAACACCTTACGGCACAACGGGGACTGTGAGGAGACACGGAGATATATTTTGTATTGCATTTAGCATTGTACTATGCAGTGTACTATGCAGTGTACTATGTAGTGTACTATGCAGTGTGCTATGTAGTGTGCTATGTAGTGTACTATGTAGTGTGCTATGTAGTGTGCTATGTAGTGTGCTATGTAGTGTGCTATGTAGTGTACTATGCAGTGTACTATGCAGTGTGCTATGCAGTGTACTATGCAGTGTGCTATGTAGTGTGCTATGTAGTGTGCTATGCAGTGTACTATGCAGTGTACTATGCAGTGTACTATGCAGTGTACTATGTAGTGTACTATGCAGTGTACTATGCAGTGTACTATGTAGTGTACTATGCAGTGTACTATGCAGTGTACTATGCAGTGTACTATGCAGTGTGCTATGTAGTGTGTTATGTAGTGTACTATGTAGTGTGCTATGTAGTGTATTATGTATAGTATGTATTTTAGTTGTTTTGTTTTCTGTTTGGACCCCAGGAAGAGTAGCCAATTCCTTGGCAGCATCTAATTGGACATCCTAATAAAATACAAAATTCTAAAATACTGTCTGAAATCAGCTTCTCTCCCCTAGTCTGTGTGTGGGCCTATTTCCCCCGCAATTCCAACCCAATCTTCCATATGATGCCACCATACACAAAGACAGCAGACATCATTAAATATCCCCACTGAGCTTCTGTAGATCTGATAGAATAGTGGAACATATTGTTTTTGTTTCATATGCAACAGGAACTTCGCAGTTACTTCAGACAACTACTGTTTGATCTTAGGACTCGTGATTATTAGAACTATTTATCTGACTGTTTTTAGATGTTCTGTTTGTACACTCACTGCTCACGGGGTAGCATTTTCATCTGTTGTAGACAATTACAGCATCTCAGTAAATTGTCCGGCTAATACAGAGTTACAGTCAGGCTTAAAGGGACACAATTGCCACTGAATTACGAGCACACAAAATAAACCTGGGTTGTGTTCAATAGGGAAATAAAAAGTTTTGAAACAACTTACACTGAACAAAAATATAAACGCAACATATAAAGTGTTAGTCCCATGTTTAATGAGCTAAAAAAAAAAAAAAAAAAAAATTATTATTTATATTTTTGTTCAGTGTAATTTCAGGTTGCACCGCCCTGTTTCAAAACTTTATTTCCCTATCGAACCCAACCCAGGTTTCTTTTGTGTGCTCGTAATTCAGAGGCAATTGTGTTCCTTTAATACACATTTAAAAATGTTTACAACCCTGTTAGTGAGCATTTCTCCTTTGCCAAGATAATCCATCCACCTGACAGGTGTGTCATATCAAGAAGCTGATTAAACAGCATGGTCATTACACAGGTGCAGCTTGTGCTGTGGACAATAAAAGGCCAATTTAATTAAGTATACATGACACGCACACTCACACACTTAGTTTGCTTACACACACACACACACCTTACCATCTACATGCTTTTGTTTGGGTTTTGCAAAGTATATGATTTAATGTTTCTTTAAGCCTGCTACTAGTTACTTGAAATGATACATACACTCATTGGCCAGTTTATTAGGTACACCACCTAATAAAGCGCGTGACCTAAGCGACTTTGAGCGTGGTATGATCGTTGGTGGCAGGCGCGCCGATTCCAGTATCTCAGAAACGGCTGGGCTTTTCACGCATGACGGTGTCTAGGTTTTACCGAGAATGGTGAAACAAACAAAAAACATTCAGCCAACAGCAGTCCTGTGGGTGAAAACAGCTTGTTGATGAGAGAATGGCAAGAATCTTGCAAGAGAACAGGCAGACAAATAACGGCTCAGTACAACAGCGTTGTGAAAAACGGCGTCTCAGAACACACAACTCATCGGTCTGTATCACGGATGGGCTACTGCAGCACGCGATCACAGCAGGTTCCACTCCTATCAGCTAAAAACAAGAAGAAGCGGCTCTAGTGGGCACACGACTACAGTAGGTTCCACTCCTATCAGCTAAAAACAAGAAGAAGCAGCTCCAGTGGGCACACGACTACAGTAGGTTCCACTCCTATCAGCTAAAAACAAGAAGAAGCAGCTCCAGTGGGCACACGACTACAGTAGGTTCCACTCCTATCAGCTAAAAACAAGAAGAAGCAGCTCCAGTGGGCACTCGATCACCAACACTGGACAACAGAGGAGTGGAAAACCATTGCCTGGTCAGGATTTGGCGTAAGCAGCATGAGTCCATGGCCTCGTCTTGTCTGGTGTCAACAGTACAGGCTGGTGGTGGAATGGTGTGGGAATTTTTTCCAGGCACACGTTAGGTCCCTTGATACCAATTGAGCAACGTTTCCACACCCCAATAATTCAGGCTGTTCTGGATGGAAAGGGGGGATCTGACTCTACTAGATGGGTGTGCCTAATAAACTGGCCACTGAGTGTATAATCATGCCAAAACATGATTCAAAAATTGAATTCACTGACAGAGAGGTAATGAAACGCAAATAGACATTTACAGTAGCTGGCTAGGCTAGTCAAATTAACAGTGGCTAGCTTTAAAAAAATTGGTTAAATGGTCAACGAAAACAGATATTTAAATGCACTCGAAAACAGATATTTATCTTATTTCAGTCTTTGGAAGCTAGCTACACTACATGACTAAAAGTATGTGAACACCTGTTCGTCGAACATCTCATTCCAAAGTCATGGGCATTAACATGGAGTTGGTCCTCTCTTTGCTGCTATAACAACCTCCACTCTTCTGGGAATGCTTTCCACTAATGTTGGAAAATTGCTGCTATAACAGCCTCCACTCTTCTGGGAATGCTTTCCACTAATGTTGGAACATTGCTGCTATAACAGCCTCCACTCTTCTGGGAAGGCTTTCCACTAGATGTTGGAACATTGCTGCTATAACAGCCTCCACTCTTCTGGGAATGCTTTCCACTAATGTTGGAACATTGCTGCTATAACAGCCTCCACTCTTCTGGGAATGCTTTCCACTAATGTTGGAACATTGCTGCGGGCACTTGCTTCCATTCAGCCACAAGAACATTAGTGAGGTCGGGCACTGATGTTGGGCGATTAGGCCTGGCTCGCAGTTGGCGTTCGAAACCCTCCCAAAGGTTTTCTATGGGATTGAGGTCAAGGCTTTGTCTAGGCCAGTCAAGTTCTTCCACATCGATCTCAACAAAACATTTCTGTATGGACCTCGCTTTGTTCACAGGGGAATTGTCATGCTGAAACAGGAAAGGGCCTTCCCCAGACTGTTGCCACAAAGTTGGAAGCACAGAATCGTCTAGAATGTCATTGTATGCTGTAGCATTATGATGTGCCTTCACTGGAACTAAGGGGCCTGAACCATGAAAAACAGCCCCAGACCATTATTCCTCCTACACCAAACTTTACAGTTGGCACTATGCATTGGGGCAGGTAGCGTTCTCCTGGCATCCGCCAAACCCAGATTCGTCCGTTGGACTGCCAGATGGTGAAGTGTGATTCATCACTCCAGAGAACGCGTTTCCATTGCTCCAGAGTCCAATGGCAGTGAGCTTTACACCACTCCAGCTGATGCTTGGCATTGCTCATGGTGATCTTAGGCTCGTTTGTTGCTGCTTGGCCATGAAAACCTATTTTATGAATCTCCCGACGAACAGTTATTGTGCTGATTTTCTTCCAGAGGCAGTTTGGAACTCGGTAGTAAGTGTTGCAGCTGAGGATTTGTACGTGCTACGCTCTTCAGCACTCAGCGGTCCTGTTCTGTGAGCTTGTGTGGCTTACCTAGACGTTTCCACTTCACAATAACAGCACTTACAGTTGACCCGGGCAGCTCTAGCAGGGCAGAACATTTTTGAACTGACTTGTTGGAAAGGTGGCATCCTATGACAGTGCTATGTTGAAAGTCACTGAGCTCTTCAGTAAGGCCATTTTACTGCCAATGTTCGTCTATGGAGATTTCATGGCTGTGTGCTCGATTTTATACACCTCAGCAACGGGTGTGGCTGAAATAGCCGGATCCACAAATTTGAAGGGGTGTCCACATCCTTTTGTATATATAGTGTATATCTGTTCCTCTTCATTAGACAGCAGCTCACGTTTTCACAAGAGGCTTTGTTTACATCATAGATTCGCCTCCTTTGAATTCCATGCTGTCACAGTTACCAGCCCTTTCAAGCTTAACATCCTTATCATTTATCGCCCTCCAGGTTCCCTTGGAGAGTTCATCAATGAGCTTGACGCCCTGATAAGTTCCTTTCCTGAGGATGGCTCACCTCTCACAGTTCTGGGTGACTTTAACCTCCCCACGTCTACCTTTGACTCATTCCTCTCTGCCTCCTTCTTTCCACTCCTCTCCTCTTTTGACCTCACCCTCTCACCTTCCCCCCCTACTCACAAGGCAGGCAATACGCTTGACCTCATCTTTACTAGATGCTGTTCTTCCACTAATCTCATTGCAACTTCCCTCCAAGTCTCCGACCACTACCTTGTATCCTTTTCCCTCTCGCTCTCATCCAACACTTCCCACACTGCCCCTACTCGGATGGTATCGCGCCGTCCCAACCTTCGCTCTCTCTCCCCCGCTACTCTCTCCTCTTCCATCCTATCATCTCTTCCCTCTGCTCAAACCTTCTCCAACCTATCTCCTGATTCTGCCTCCTCAACCCTCCTCTCCTCCCTTTCTGCATCCTTTGACTCTCTATGTCCCCTATCCTCCAGGCCGGCTCGGTCCTCCCCTCCTGCTCCGTGGCTCGACGACTCATTGCGAGCTCACAGAACAGGGCTCCGGGCAGCCGAGCGGAAATGGAGGAAAACTCGCCTCCCTGCGGACCTGGCATCCTTTCACTCCCTCCTCTCTACATTCTCCTCTTCTGTCTCTGCTGCTAAAGCCAATTTCTACCACTCTAAATTCCAAGCATCTGCCTCTAACCCTAGGAAGCTCTTTGCCACCTTCTCCTCCCTCCTGAATCCTCCTCCCCCTCCTCCCCCCTCCTCCCTCTCTGCTGATGACTTCGTCAACCATTTTGAAAAGAAGGTCGACGACATCCGATCCTCGTTTGCTAAGTCAAACGACACCGCTGGTTCTGCTCACACTGCCCTACCCTGTGCTTTGACCTCTTTCTCCCCTCTCTCTCCAGATGAAATCTCGCGTCTTGTGACGGCTGGCCGCCCAACAACCTGCCCGCTTGACCCTATCCCCTCCTCTCTTCTCCAGACCATTTCCGGAGACCTTCTCCCTTACCTCACCTCGCTCATCAACTCATCCTTGACCGCTGGCTACGTCCCTTCCGTCTTTAAGAGAGCGAGAGTTGCACCCCTTCTGAAAAAACCTACACTCGATCCCTCCGATGTCAACAACTACAGACCAGTATCCCTTCTTTCTTTTCTCTCCAAAACTCTTGAACGTGCCGTCCTTGGCCAGCTCTCCTGCTATCTCTCTCAGAATGACCTTCTTGATCCAAATCAGTCAGGTTTCAAGACTAGTCATTCAACTGAGACTGCTCTTCTCTGTGTCACGGAGGCGCTCCGCACTGCTAAAGCTAACTCTCTCTCCTCTGCTCTCATCCTTCTAGACCTATCGGCTGCCTTTGATACTGTGAACCATCAGATCCTCCTCTCCACCCTCTCCGAGCTGGGCATCTCCGGCGCGGCCCACGCTTGGATTGCGTCCTACCTGACAGGTCGCTCCTACCAGGTGGCGTGGCGAGAATCTGTCTCCGCACCACGTGCTCTCACCACTGGTGTCCCCCAGGGCTCTGTTCTAGGCCCTCTCCTATTCTCGCTATACACCAAGTCACTTGGCTCTGTCATATCCTCACATGGTCTCTCCTATCATTGCTATGCAGACGACACACAATTAATCTTCTCCTTTCCCCCCTCTGATAACCAGGTGGTGAATCGCATCTCTGCATGTCTGGCAGACATATCAGTGTGGATGACGGATCACCACCTCAAGCTGAACCTCGGCAAGACGGAGCTGCTCTTCCTCCCGGGGAAGGACTGCCCGTTCCATGATCTCGCCATCACGGTTGACAACTCCATTGTGTCCTCCTCCCAGAGTGCTAAGAACCTTGGCGTGATCCTGGACAACACCCTGTCGTTCTCAACTAACATCAAGGCGGTGACCCGTTCCTGTAGGTTCATGCTCTACAACATTCGCAGAGTACGACCCTGCCTCACGCAGGAAGCGGCGCAGGTCCTAATCCAGGCACTTGTCATCTCCCGTCTGGATTACTGCAACTCGCTGTTGGCTGGGCTCCCTGCCTGTGCCATTAAACCACTACAACTCATCCAGAACGCCGCAGCCCGTCTGGTGTTCAACTTTCCCAAGTTCTCTCACGTCACCCCGCTCCTCCGCTCTCTCCACTGGCTTCCAGTTGAAGCTCGCATCCGCTACAAGACCATGGTGCTTGCCTACGGAGCTGTGAGGGGAACGGCACCTCCGTACCTTCAGGCTCTGATCAGGCCCTACACCCAAACAAGGGCACTGCGTTCATCCACCTCTGGCCTGCTCGCCTCCCTACCTCTGAGGAAGTACAGTTGCCGCTCAGCCCAGTCAAAACTGTTCGCTGCTCTGGCACCCCAATGGTGGAACAAACTCCCTCACGACGCCAGGTCAGCGGAGTCAATCACCACCTTCCGGAGACACCTGAAACCCCACCTCTTTAAGGAATACCTAGGATAGGATAAAGTAATCCTTCTAACCCCCCCCCCCCTTAAAAGAGTTAGATGCACTATTGTAAAGTGGTTGTTCCACTGGATATCATAAGGTGAATGCACCAATTTGTAAGTCGCTCTGGATAAGAGCGTCTGCTAAATGACTTAAATGTAAATGTAAATGTAGATTGGAGCAGGCCGTTGGCTGCCTTCATTACGAAGGGAATGTACAGGAGTTCTGATTGGTTCTACATTTAGCAGTTCAGCAAATTTGCCTGAGCAGACAGTGTTGAAATATTTTTTATGAGAAAATGGCCAAGAATTGAAGATGTCAACTAATTTTATAATCATCATAAGAATGTTTTAATGTCATAAACAAAAATGATGCTCCTCCCTCAAAGGGGATGGATCAATATCACGTTTTTTGGCTTCGGCCCACCACCTACATGTAAAATAGCTTTGAGTACTTTGGGAAAGTGCAACCCCTTATCATCATCATCGGTCTCCCCATCCTCCGGTAACGTCAGCACTGGTAGCCATTCATTCCACTCACCCTGCTCCAGGTCGATGACTCCTATGCTGCTGGCATCTGTGATGAACACTCTCTGGTTGTCTAGCAAGCCGAATATGTCCTCCCCTAGCCGGGTATAGTAGAGCAGGAAGCCCAGGCTGTTGTGGCCCAGGTCCTGGGTGAGGAAACAGGATACAGAGTAGAGCAGCGGAGGAGAGGAGGAGGGTAAGATGGTGAACAAACATCAGTATGCTTGCCCCTGGGTTGTTCCGTGATTCTGTCTCCAGAACAGTGGGAACCCCTTTGATCCACGTACAGAGGGAATGAAGGCAGCAGCTGCATCAAAGGGGTTCCTTCTGTTCTGGACAGAGAGTCACCTCTCTGCTGCTTTTATTGTGATCTCCATGGTCAGTGTATTTATTTCATAAAATATTGAATTTGGTCTTTACTACTATAGCCCATAGAAATGCATTGAATAACACATTCATAAAAGGCAGAAAAGACAGTCAAAAAATAAATCATGTAGATTAAAGTTTTGAAGTGTCTGTCCTCTATCTAGGAGTTATAATATCCAGTGGAAGTCGGAAGTTTACATACACCTTAGCCAAATACATTTAAACTCAGTTTTTCACAATTCCTGACATTTAATCCTTGTTTTAGGTGAGTTAGGATCACCACTTTATTTTAAGAATGTGAAATGTCAGCATAATAGTGGAGAGAATTATTTATTTCAGCTTTTAATTCTTTCATCACAATCCCAGTGGGTCGGAAGATTACATACACTCAATTAGTATTTGGTAGCATTGCCTTTAAATTGTTTAATTTGGGTTAAACGTTTCGGGTAGCCTTCCACAAGCTTCCCACAATATATTGGGTAAATTTTGGCCCATTCCTCCTGACACAGCTGGTGTAACTGAGTCAGGTTTGTAGGCCTCCTTGCTCGCACATGCTTTTTCCAGTTAAATACACAAATGTTCTATAGGATTGAGGTCAGGGCTTTGTGATGGCCACTCCAATACCTTGACTTTGTTGTCCTTAAACCATTTTGCCACAACTTTGGAAGTATGCTTGGGGTCATTGTCCATTTGGAAGATCCATTTGTGATCAAGCTTTAACTTCCTGACTGATGTCTTGAGATGTTGCTTCAATATATCCACATAATTTCCCTCCCTCATGATGCCATCAACTTTGTGAAGTGCACCAGTCCCTCCTGCAGCAAAGCACCCCCACAACATGATGCTGCCACCCCCGTGCTTCACGGTGGGGATAGTGTTCTTCGGCTTGCAAGCCTCCCCCTTTTTCCTCCAAACATAACGATGGTTATTATGGCCAAACAGTTCCATTTTTGTTTCATCAGACCAGAGGACATTTCTTCAAAAAGTATGATCTTTGTCCCCATGTGCAGTTGCAAACCGTAGTCTGGCTTTTTTATGGTGGTTTTGGAGCAGTGGCTTCTTCCTTGCTGAGCGGCCTTTCAGGTTATGTCGATATAGGACTCGTTTTACTGTGGATATAGATACTTTTGTACCCATTTCCTCCAGCATCTTCACAAGGTCATTTGCTGTTGTTCTGGGATTGATTTGCATTTTCGCACCAAAGTACGTTCATCTCTAGGAGACAGAACGCATCTCCTTCCTGAGCGGTATGACGGCTGCGTGGTCCCATGTTGTTTATACTTGCGTACTATTGTTTGTACAGATGAACATGGTACCTTCAGGCATTTGTAAATTGCTCCCAAGGATGAACCAGACTTGTGGAGGTCTACAATTTTTTTTCTGAGGTCTTGGCTGATTTCTTTTGATTTTCCCATCATGTCAAGCAAATAGGCACTGAGTTTGAAGGTAGGCCTTGAAAAACATCCACAGGTACACCTCCAATTGACTCAAATGATGTCACTTAGCCTATCAGCAGCTTCTAAAGCCATGACATCATTTTCTAGAATTTTCCAAGCTGTTTAAAGGCACAGTCAACTTAGTGTACATTCTGACCCACTGGAATTGTGATACAGTGAATTATAAGTCAAATAATCTGTCTGTAAACAATTGTTGGAAAAATGACTTGTGGCTGCACATACCGACTTGCCAAAGCTACAGAAATGTGTGGAGTGGTTGAAAAGCGAGTTTTAATGACTCCAACCTAAGTGTATGTACACTTCCGACTTCAACTGTAAATATAAATATATATATATATATAATTTATTTTACACATATAACCCCTTATTTTATTGGCACAAAAATACTTAAATGAATATGTATGGGTTACCTTTAGACGAGTCCCGTGACTTGTCGGGGTCGTAGAGCAAAACGGAGAAAACCTTTGTGAGAGTCTCCCCATTCTATTAGTTTGTAGCCCAATCGGTTCGGACGCTACAGACAAACGTTGGCACGTCAACATTACCGACTTCAGACTAGTCCCGTGACATTTGGGGGGGTCGTGGAGCAAAACGAAGAACACTATTGTATAGAGTGGTCCTATTAGATAGTAGGCCGTTTTCGCCAGAAGACCCGGTTTTTCTTGTCTCCTGGTCTGACAAACGGCTCTGTAGCTCTGCCACTTTCCACAGCAGATGTTTTTTTTGTATGGGCTGCATCTCAATCCACCACAGATGCGGAAGGCCGACATAGATGGATGTGGTGGATTGAGATGCAGCCCATGCAAAAAAATATATATCTAGCTTTAACTGATGGATTTTGATGGTTATTTTTTAAATTATGTTACTTAGATTGATGCACCGTCAATAGACTTTAGGAGATTAAAGTATACCAGTAGCTATAACTTTCACTGTCACTTTTGTTCTAATATAGATATATAACTGGTAAAGCCCTTGGGTAGCACGTGTAGAAGAAACAACCATCCATCTGTCCAAATCCTTTACGAAACCAAGACATTACACAAAGAGGTCCACAAGGTTGCTGGTTTTGCACGTAGGATGCTACAGTATACTTATGCCTAAACTCAAGGGCTGGTTTCCTGGACACAGATTATTCCTAGTCCTTGTAAAAAAAATGTACACTTTCAATGGAGAATGTTAATTTAACATGGTTGTTTTTGTCCTAGGCTTTATCTGTGTGAGGGAAATCCGGCTCTGAGTATCTATCTACATATATCTCTGGCCCACCTGCAGTATGAGAGGCTGTTGATTGACAGCTAGCGTGTAGAGCAGCTGTAGTTTGACTCTCTCTGAGAAGTGCTTCATCTGAACACTGCCCACGTCCAACACCTCAGCATAGCGGCACACAATGCGGTCCAGCAGCCTGGCCTAGTTAAATCAAAGCCTCTGGGAGGGGAAATGCAGCAGGGGAGGAACCAGATCCTGGAAGGGGTGCAGTCATGGGTTCAGGAGTGTGCCACGTTCCAGAATGTTGAACTTTACACACCTGTACCCATACACACCTGTACCCATACACACCTGTACCCATACACACCTGTACCCATACACACCTGTACCCATACACACCTGTACCCATACACACCTGTACCCGTTAACATCTATTCACACTTGTCCCTGAGCCCATATGTCCATATCGAGGAACGACAAGACCACCGGACGCCAGCTCAACGAATCATCCGTAAGGCTCCCCGGGAAACTCTGCTTCTCAGCCAATGGGAGAGTGGGATCCGGGGACATCCACCAATCGAACCTGAGGAAAGGAAATTAGTCTTGGAACACAATTGAGGCTTAGTTGATATTTTCTGGCCATTGCACGATATCCGTTGGAAACAATGGAAATATAACAATTTTCTCTGGTAGATGACAGAAGTTTAACGGGTATCTTGGGACATGTATTTTAGGTGTATCACCATTATCTACTGTACTTGTGTCATAATATTCCTTAAGACTTTACACATTCGGACTCTTGCCACACATTACTGTAACATTGAGGTGTGTGAGGAACATACAGTACTTAAACGCACAGGACATATACAGTAGAGATCTTCGTGGGCTATACTCAGCCTTGACTAAGGGTTGTAAGTTGGCGGTCTGTTGATATCCCTATAGTGGTGTGGGGGCTGTGCTTTTTCAAAGTGGGTGGGGTTATATCCTGCCTGTTTGGCCCTGTCCAGGGGTATTGTTGGACAGGGCCACAGTGTCCCCCAACCCCTCCGTCCATCCGTCCGTCCGTCTCAGCATCCAGTATCTATGCTGTGATAGTCAATGTGCCGGGGGGCTAGGGTCAGTCTGTCCTATCTGGAGTAATTCTTCTGTCTTATCTGGTGTCCTGTGTGATCTTAAGTATTCTTCCTCTAATTCTTCCACCTCTCTCCCCCCTCCCGGAGGACCTGAGCCCTAGGGCCATGCCTCAGGACTGCCTGTCCTGATGACTCCTGGCTGTCCCAGTCCCTAGTCCACCTGGTCGTGATGCTGATCTAGTTTCTGCTATTTTGCCTGTGGCTATGGAACCCTGATGTGTTACCAGACCCCCCCCCCCCCCCACCACCACTACCACCACCGTCTCTACCGCACCTGCTGTCTTGACCTATGAAAAGTCAACTGACATTTTCTCCTGAGGTGCTGACCTGTTGCACCCTCTACAACCACGGTGATTATTGTTTGATTCTGCTGGTCATGTTTGAACATCTTGGAGAACGATCTGGCCTTAATGACCATGTACTGGCCACCCCACAGAACCTGGTTCCTCTCTAGGTTTCTTCCTAGGTTTTGGCCTTTCTAGGGAGTTTTTCCTAGCCACCGTGCTTCTACATCTGCATTGCTTGCTGTTTGGGGTTTTAGGCTGGGTTTCTGTGTAAGCACTTTGTGACGTCTGCTGATGTAAAAAGGGCTTAATAAATACATTTGATTGATTAATTGAAGTGAAGAAACAGTCTTGTTTTGTCTTACATAGTTAAAGGCCCAGTGCAGTCAAAAACGTGATTTCCCTGTGTTTTATATATATTTCCACACTGAGGTTGGAATAATAATGTGAAATTGTGAAAATGATGATAATGCCCTTTTAGTGTAAATACTGTTTGAAATGACCGCCGAAAATTTCAGCCTGTTTTGGTGGGATGGAGATTTGTCCGGCGGTTAATTAGTTAATAGACCAAAAAGACAGAGTTCCAAACCTCTCTGCCAATAACAGCTAGTTTTCAGTTTTCCCCTCCCTACTCAGACCACTCCGAGACAGTCCAAGCTAAATTCTTGTTTGAGAAATGTGTCTTTTTTTCAAAACAATTTTAATTGAAAACAGTCACAGTAAGATACTTCCTGATTTGATATTGAGATAAAAATGGCTGCTTTGGGCCTTTTAAGTATGAACATTCTGGTCTTATAATTGTAGTGTGCAGAACTAATGCATAACCAGTAGGTGTCACTCTAGCTAAACTTGAGAGAGGTGGTCCAGTGGTAAGTCTGACGTAGTGACACCAATAATAATACAGTACCTTCAGAAAGTACTCACAACCCCTCAACCTTTCCCACGTGTTGTTGTTAGAGCCTGAACCTAACCTTTCCCACGTGTTGTTGTTAGAGCCTGAACCTAACCTTTCCCACGTGTTGTTGTTAGAGCCTGAACCTAACCTTTCCCACGTGTTGTTGTTAGAGCCTGAACCTAAACTTTCCCACATGTTGTTGTTAGAGCCTGAACCTAACCTTTCCCATGTGTTGTTGTTAGAGCCTGAACTTAACCTTTCCCACGTGTTGTTGTTAGAGCCTGAACCTAACCTTTCCCACGTGTTGTTGTTAGAGCCTGAACTTAACCTTTCCCACGTGTTGTTGTTAGAGCCTGAACTTAACCTTTCCCACATGTTGTTGTTAGAGCCTGAACCTAACCTTTCCCACGTGTTGTTGTTAGAGCCTGAACTTAACCTTTCCCACATGTTGTTGTTAGAGCCTGAACCTAACCTTTCCCACGTGTTGTTGTTAGAGCCTGAACTTAACCTTTCCCACATGTTGTTGTTAGAGCCTGAACTTAACCTTTCCCACGTGTTGTTGTTAGAGCCTGAACCTAACCTTTCCCACATGTTGTTGTTAGAGCCTGAACTTAACATTCATTCCATAGAGATTTCATGTAACAGGCTTACACACAATACCCCATAATATTCCAAGTGGAATTATGTTTTTAGAAATGTTTACAAATTAATTACAAATGAAAAGCTGAAGTGTCTTAAGTCAATAAGTATTCAACCACTTTTGCTATGGCAAGCCTAAATACATTCAGGGATACAAATTAGCCCATACACACCTGTACCCATAGACACCTGTACCCGTCACACAAGTGTGAATAAAAATGCGCTTCACAAATCATATAATAAGTTGCATGTGTTTAACATGATTTTTTAATGACTACTTCATCTCTGTACCTCACACATACAATTATCTGTAAGGTCCCTCAGTCAGTCAGTGAATTTCAAACACTGATTTTACCACAAAGACCAGGGA
The DNA here is from genome assembly GCF_045679555.1 of Salvelinus alpinus. Lineage (NCBI taxonomy): Eukaryota > Metazoa > Chordata > Actinopteri > Salmoniformes > Salmonidae > Salvelinus > Salvelinus alpinus. Next base: position 13,286,465 of record NC_092105.1, on the reverse strand, counting down.
GGTTTTCCAATGCCTCGCAAAGAAGGGCACCTATTGGCAGATTTACAAAAACAAACAGACATTGAATATCCATTTGAGCATGGTTATACATTATTTATAATCAATACACCCAGTCACTACAAAGATACAGGCGTCCTTCCTGACTCAGTTGCCGAAGAGGATGGAAACCGCTCAGGGATTTCACCATGAGGCCAATGGTGACTTTAAAACAGCTACAGATTTTAATGGCTGTGACAGGAGAAAACTGAGGATGGATCAACAACATTGTAATTACTCCACACATCAGACATATTCAAATGGAGCGGAGTCAATGTCACGACTTCCGCCGAAGTTGGTCCCTCTCCTTGTTCGGGCGGCGTTCGGCGGTCGAAGTCACCAACCTTCTAGCCATCGCTGATCCTCTTTTCATTTTCCATTGGTTTTGTCTTGTCTTACATCACACCTGGTTCCAATCCCATTCATTACATGTTGTGTATTTAACCCTCTGTTTCCCCCCATTGTCCTTGTCTGGGATTGTTTGTTTGTAAGATATGTTCTGGTGTGCGACGGGTTTCATACCCACATGTATTATTTTGTATATTTTGGTTTTCGGAGGTTTTTTAGCACTTATTAAACTGCTCCGTTTTCTACCAAGTTCGATCTCCTGCACCTGACTTCCCTGCCACCAGCACGCACCCTTACAGTCAAACATGTTTCATTTGTTACATGTGTTTGATACCGTTCCATTAATTCCATTCCAGACAATACAATGAGCCCATCCTCCTATAGTGCCTCCTACCAGCCTCCTCTGACACCCACCCATACAAGAAGGAACAGGTTCTTAGTTCAAAGCAGTTGTTAAACGCTGAAGGTGTATTTGAAGTGTGTGACTCACAGAGTGACTCAGCTGGAGTGCGTTCCATTCCAGTTTGTTGTTACTCTTATATCCCGTGAGTCACACACACTTCAGCACATAACACACATGTCAATGTTTTGGGAGAGGAAACTGGATGTACAGCAGGGTAGAATAATATTTCACCAGCCCAGAGGGAAGCACAGTCAGTTGTGGAAGTGGTGGGCTGTTGAAAAATGTGACGGTCAAGGTTCATTGGGTTAGAAGCATGTTCATGGGAGAGGGAGAGAGAGAGATAAAGGATTGGAAAGATTCTGTTTCTCAACCAGAATATGCTAATATATGAAATTTATATTTTATGATTTTAAATACAGTTTATGCAGTTACATTTGAAGGTGCCTTTTACGATGCTTCAGCCAATGCAGAGGCTGTATCTTTGGTAGAAGATGGACAGTCTTTATCACTTCTGCTCTGAAACATCGGGACCATCACAGTGCAATCTGATAACGCAATCTTAATTGCGTTATCCAACTTTCACTAGGACTATTGTGCAAGCATATTGTATCTTAGTCCCATAGTAAAGGTATTACAATGACACGATCTCACGTTGCCATTCAGTTGTTCAACAGTCAACAGGAATGAACAAGGACAGTGCAATGAACCACACTGCTCTGTCTGTCCTTCAGATTCAGTCTCTTGTCTCCTGTCTGTCAACTACTGTAGTAGAACTTTGTCTCCACATGTGCGCATGGCTCTATATATACGGCCCAGAAATAGGTTCCTCGCGCGCCCTGTGAGTCACAGAGCGCTCATGCCCTTTGCGGTTGCGGTCCCCTCCGGATATGAAGAGAACTGGGGAGCTGCAGCCCAATATGTTGAGGTGGTGTCTAAAGGAAAGTAGTAGGCGTGTGGACAGGAGTGGGTGTGTCTAAAGGAAAGTAGTAGGCGTGTGGACAGGAGTGGGTGTGTCTAAAGGAAAGTAGTAGGCGTGTGGACAGGAGTGGGTGTGTCTAAAGGAAAGTAGTAGGCGTGTGGACAGGAGTGGGTGTGTCTAAAGCACTCTGTTTTGATTGAGAGGTTAACACACCATTTAGTCTTTGTGTTTTACCACATAGCTATGGTACATTGAAATACCTTAAAGGCGCTGCATGTTCATGCTGACTTCTGCATAGGTCGTGCATCATTTACAGTGAAATGGCCTCTGCAGAAGTCAGGGCATTCATACTTCTTGCACTTCCCAAGCAGTGGTAGAGCTGTTGTGAAGGAAGTTGTCAAGGAAGTGAGTTTGTGTTTATACAGTACCTCCTGCCCTCACCTACTGTCAACCAATCATGTCAATGCAGAGCTATACGAAGCCCTCCCCATTGTTGAACGATTTCAGAGGTACTTACCGACGCGGTACGGAGCTCAATTTGTCCTCTGTGTGCCTCCAGAGGCTCCGGATATTGCATCACACCCTCCATATGGCGCCTGCGACCTCTAAACCTGTCCGCCCTGCAGATATAACCACGGGGACTGCGGGTTATGAGTCAACCAGTGCATCGCTAATGCCTATAAAGCCACAATCTGGTAGAATTCCCCTACATTCCTGTCATGACTCATCGGATGCGCCGGGTGTTGTTTCTAGAGGTTTGCATCGTAACGCACCGAGTCACAGGATTTATATAATATGCCAGGTGTAAAATAATGAACTACTTCACTTTGCTTTCATCCACCGAGCCGTAGTCGTGTTTTGCAGACTGGAGGAGGACTCAATGGGAAGCTCTGTCCACTCAGGCTATATTTGTCAACACCACTCCTGTGCATTCCTCTATGGCCTATGACTGATTCAGGAGTGAAAGCAGATCTGGGGATTAGGACCTTCAGGTCGCTCTGCAGTGAGACATTGATGTTAAATTGGTTTGGGCACAACGGTCTAGTTATAGCGTTTAAATATTTTTTTTCTTTTTATTAATTGGGATTATATTTCCCATTGTGAGTAACACACATTGGTTACTTTTAAGTTTGCGCCACAGGACATTCTTGTCGGAGACTTGTGCTCTACAACTGAATATGATAAGATGCCTTAGTTATACCAAACATGATACATCTTATTGTTAGAAGGATTGCATTGGGTAAAGATTTTGTTTATCTTGGTTTCCATAGTTTTTCCATTAAAAAGTTGACATTCATCAATGTAGTCTCTCCTACTTGATGCACGTGGTCAATATTGACAAAGAAAAAAGCCATGTGGTGGCACTGTTCACAACAAATATGTATCATCGCCCTTTGGAAAAAATATTTCAGTCAAAGTGCAGTATACTGCAATACGCTGTGCAAAAATAACACCCATTTTTTTATTGCAGTAATTTTGTGGTTAGATTGCAGTATAACTGTTATTCAGCTCAATCTTTTTTTGTAAGGCCAACACATGAGATGGGACTTTTTGTTGTTGTCAGACATTGATATCACTGGAGGAGACCTTTACCCTACAGGTGAGAGGTTTTTACAAACCCGCCTTTATTTTTGTCAGTTGAATGTTGGAACAATTTAAAAAAAAATAAGACACAGGGATGTTCCAGTAAATAGCCTACAACGTGCCTGTAGCACATTGCTCATTTGAAACAGTGGGCACATGTTAATCCATTGTGGATAAGGTTTAGTCATATCCAGACACATTACAATCATACAGAGTAAAGTAGGTGAAGGGTCAACGCTCCCTCAATATCTCTAATGACTTCATTAATAATGTAACAGTTAAGAAGGAACAGCTAGATGGAAGCTTGAACCAGTGACTCTGTGGTTATCATGTGCCATAATAGTCCAGACCTCTTGGCAGATCCAGCGGTATTGCCTACATACAGGATTCTATTTTTCTACCATGGAATGCATTTAGGACATTGCTTTAGCTTTTTAATAAGAAAAGGGTTTTAGTTCCCTGAGTATTGGTCTTCTGAGCAGGTGATGCAGTAGGGCAGACTGACCAGCTACCTGGGATACAAGGGGAACTCCATTGCTCTAACAACTAGAATGATTAGATAATTCACACACACACACACACACACACACACACACACACACACACACACACACACACACACACACACACACACACACACCTCTTTCTCAGTCTGACCTGTACGGAGATTGTGCACGCCCCGGTATCCAAACATGCATGGCTTGAGATGAGGTCACCGGTGGAGTGTGTGTAGCTAGCTACCTAATTTAAACAGTAATGCCATAGCAGCATAACATTTGATTAAAGCTTGAAAACACTTGATTTACATCATCATCACTATCCGGTCTGGTTGATTGTTACAAGCAGCAAAGTTCGTTCTTTCATTTTGAACACCTGCCCCTGAAAGGTCTGTGCACAGTCCTGTGTGTGTGTGCGCGTGCACGGGCGTGTGTGTTTGTCTGTGTGTGTGAAGGAGAGGGAAGTAAGGGGGTTTTGGACTGAGTGAGTCCCTTGGCTCCAGCCCAAGAGTCTTGGAGCAGGACTTCAGTGAGTGAATCATACAGTGAGCTCCAAAAGTATTGGGACAGTGATACATGTTTTGTTGTATTGTCTCTACTCCATCACTTTGGATTTGAAATTATACAATGACCATGAGGTTAAAGTGCAAACTGTCAGCTGTAATTTGGGGGTATTTTGAACGGTTTAGAAATTACAGTCCTGAGTGAATTATGGATAATGATGAGTGAGAAAGATTGACGCACAAATATCATACCCCCAATATTTTGATATGATATATTTGTTTGTCTGTAAACTTTCTCACTCATCATAATTGACGATTAATTCAGGATTATCCGTAACCATGGTAGCATCCACATGAATGTAGAAGTGTTTAGAAAGATTCTATTTTTATTTATAGTAAAAGTGACTCCAAAACGACAATACATTATTTATCGTTCATTAGTATTGGTCACAAAATAATCTGAAATACAACCAAATCAAAAAAGTAAACGCATCCAACAATTTGGTAGAGTTTCAAGATTGATTTAATCATTGCATCCTAGGAATATGGGACAAAATGCTAAACTTTTTACTACTACTTCTAGTTGCACACAATCCCGGATCCGGGAGCACCATCATCAGTAAAAAAGCTGACTAGCATAGCCTAGCATAGCGCCACAAGTAAATACTAGCATCTAAATATCATGAAATCACAAGTCCAAGACACCAGATGAAAGATACACATCTTGTGAATCCAGCCATCATTTCTGATTTTTAAAATATTTTACAGGGAAGACACAATATGTATTTCTATTAGCTAACCACGATAGTAAAAGACACAACTTTTTTTCCCCACCATTTTTTTACTGCATAGGTAGCTATCACAAATTCAACCAAATAAAGATATAAATAGTCACTAACCAAGAAACAACTTCATCAGATGACAGTCTGATAACATATTTATTGTATAGCATATGTTTTGTTCGAAAAATGTGCATATTTCAGGTATAAATCATAGTTTTACATTGCAGCCACCATCACAACTCTCACCAAAGCAACTAGAATAACTACAGAGAGCAACGTGAATTACCTAAATACTCATCATAAAACATTTATGAAAAATACACAGCGTACAGCAAATGAAAGACAAAGATCTTGTGAATCCAGCCAATATTTCAGATTTTTTAAGTGTTTTACAGCGAAAACACAATTTAGCATTATATTAGCTTACTACAATAGCCAACCACACAGCAGCATTGATTCATGCACGTTAGCGATAGCGAATAAACCAGCAAAAGATATTACATTTTTCACTAACCTTCTCAAAACTTCATCAGATGACAGTCCTATAACATCATATTACACAATACATATATTGTTTGTTCGAAAATGTGCATATTTAGCGGCACAAATCGTGGTTATACAATGAGAATAGTAGCCAAGCTGCCAACAAAATGTCGGGAGAAATCTTGGGAGAGGCACCTAATCTAATCAATAACTAATCATAAACTTGACTAAAAAATACAGGTTGGACAGCAAATGAAAGATACATTAGTTCTTAATGCAACCGCTGTGTTAGATTTTTAAAATTAACGTTACTACGACATACAGCGTGCGTTAAAGCGAGACCGCACCGAAATTAATGGCGGAATAGTAGTGTAACATTTTTCAACAGAACAACGAATTAACATCATAAATAGTTCTTACTTTTTGATGAGCTTCCATCAGAATCTTGTGCAAGTTGTCCTTTGTCCAGAGGAATCGTTGCTCGGTTGTAGATTGTCGTCTTCAACTTTGGAATTAGCAGCAAACGTTAGCCATGTGACGAAGACGTGTCCAACTCACTATAACGCAGCACAAATGAAATACCGAAAATCGCAATATACTGATATAAACTGATATAACTCGGTTTAAATTAACTACATTATGATGTTTTTAACACCTACAGTGGGGAGAACAAGTATTTGATACACTGACAATTTTGCAGGTTTTCCTACTTACAAAGCATGTAGAGGTCTGTAATTTTTATCATAGGTACACTTCAACTGTGAGAGAAGGAATCTAAAACAAAAATCCAGAAAATCACATTGTATGATTTTTAATTAATTAATTTGCATTTTATTGCATGACATAAGTATTTGATACATCAGAAAAGCAGAACTGAATATTTGGTACAGAAACCTTAGTTTGCAATTACAGAGATCATACGTTTCCTGTAGTTCTTGACCAGGTTTGCACACACTGCAGCAGGGATTTTGGCCCACTCCTCCATACAGACCTTCTCCAGATCCTTCAGGTTTCGGGGCTGTCGCTGGGCAATACGGACTTTCGGCTCCCTCCAAAGATTTTCTATTGGGTTCAGGTCTGGAGACTGGCTAGGCCACTCCAGGACCTTGAGATGCTTCTTACGGAGCCACTCCTTAGTTGCCCTGGCTGTGTGTTTCGGGTCGTTGTCATGCTGGAAGACCCAGCCACGACCCATCTTCAATGCTCTTACTGAGGGAAGGAGGTTGTTGGTCAAGATCTCGCGATACATGGCCCCATCCATCCTCCCTTCAATACGGTGCAGTCGTCCTGTCCCCTTTGCAGAAAAGCATCCCCAAAGAATGATGTTTCCACCTCCATGCTTCACGGTTGGGATGGTGTTCTTGGGGTTGTACTCATCCTTCTATTCCTCCAAACACGGCGAGTGGAGTTTAGAGCAAAAAGCTCTATTTTTGTCTCATCAGACCACATGACCTTCTCCCATTCCTCCTCTGGATCATCCAGATGGTCATTGGCAAACTTCAGACGGGCCTGGACATGCGCTGGCTTGAGCAGGGGGACCTTGCGTGCGCTGCAGGATTTTAATCCATGACGGCGTAGTGTGTTACTAATGGTTTTCTTTGAGACTGTGGTCCCAGCTCTCTTCAGGTCATTGACCAGGTCCTGCCGTGTAGTTCTGGGCTGATCCCTCACATTCCTCATGATCATTGATGCCCCACGAGGTGAGATCTTGCATGGAGCCCCAGACCGAGGGTGATTGACCGTCATCTTGAACTTCTTCCATTTTCTAATAATTGTGCCAACAGTTGTTGCCTTCTCACCAAGCTGCTTGGCTATTGTCCTGTAGCCCATCCCAGCCTTGTACAGGTCTACAATTTATCCCTGATGTCCTTACACAGCTCTCTGGTCTTGGCCATTGTGGAGAGGTTGGAGTCTGTTTGATTGAGTGTGTGGACAGGTGTCTTTTATACAGGTAACGAGTTCAAACAGGTGCAGTTAATACAGGTAATGAGTGGAGAACAGGAGGGCTTCTTAAAGAAAAACTAACAGGTCTGTGAGAGCCGGAATTCTTACTGGTTGGTAGGTGATCAAATACTTATGTCATGCAATAAAATGCAAATGAATTACTTAAAAATCATACAATGTGATTTTCTGGATTTTTGTTTTAGATTCCGTCTCTCACAGTTGAAGTGTAACTATGATAAAAATGACAGACCTCTACATGCTTTGTAAGTAGGAAAACCTGCAAAATCGGCAGTGTATCAAATACTTGTTCTCCCCACTGTATATCGAATAAAATCAGAGCCGGATAAATCTAACTCCTATAACGAGAGCTTTTCAGAATGCATTCCTGAGGTCTGTCTTGCGTCATGACGAACGTTGAAAAGAGTGCATCCCCGGTTCCAAGAGCCTTTATACGGCCTCAGATCTACCTAGCAACCCCATTCCAATTCTCACTGCTTACTGACATCTAGGGGAAATCGTATGCAGTGCATGTCGACTCATAGATTACATGCAAATTAATAAACTGACCCTGGAACAGAGTGCCCGATTTCAGATTTCTCACTTCCTGACAGGAAGTTTGCTGCAACTTGAGTTCTGTTTTACTCACATATATAATTCAAACGGTTTTAGAAACTAGAGAGTGTTTTCTATCCAATAGTAATAATAATATGCACATTGTACGAGCAAGAATTGAGTACGAGGCAGTTTAATTTGGGAACGCATTTTTACAAAGTGGAAACAGCGCCCCCCTATTGAGAAAAGGGGTTAATACACATATAAGTGAATTTTTCCCAATACTTTTGGGGGCCTAAAATGGGGGGGGGACTATGTGCAAAAAGTGCTGTAATTTCGGTTGACCCGATATGGATGAAAATGCCCTCAAATTAAAGCACTTTAACCTCATAGTCATTGTATCCTATAAAATCCAAAGTGCTGGAGTACAGAGACAAAACAACAACAAAATTGTCCCAATACTTTTTTAGGTCACTTTAGTTGTCATTGTAATAATCACAGTGACAAAGTGGATCAGATTGTGCAAACACCCCACACCATTGTTTAATAAAATTGGATCCCACAGTCTTCTCTATATCTGACCAGGCTAAGAATGGGACCCTAACCTTAAACCTAACCTGAACTTTAACCCTTGATAGATAACATAATGGGAGCTTAGTTTAAAAACTAAGGATAGGAATGACTTAGTAAGGTCGGGCTTCATTCCATTTCAACTCACTCAATTGATGCCTCAATCGATGAATTGAAACTTTCACATACAATTCAACGAATGACTGAATGACAGCTGTTTCTAGACCTGTGCTAAGCTAGAGAGACATACTGTACAACAAATGACTGAATGACAGCTGTTTCTAGACCTGTGCTAAGCTAGAGAGACATACTGTACAACAAATGACTGAATGACAGCTGTTTCTAGACCTGTGCTAAGCTAGAGAGACGTACTGTACAATGAATGACTGAATGACAGCTGTTTCTAGACCTGTGCTAAGCTAGAGAGACGTACTGTACAACGAATGACTGAATGACAGCTGTTTCTAGACCTGTGCTAAGCTAGAGCGACGTACTGTACAACGAATGACTGAATGACAGCTGTTTCTAGACCTGTGCTAAGCTAGAGCGACGTACTGTACAACAAATGACTGAATGACAGCTGTTTCTAGACCTGTGCTAAGCTAGAGAGATGTACTGTACAACGAATGACTGAATGATAGCTGTTTCTAGACCTGTGCTAAGCTAGAGAGACGTACTGTACAATGAATGACTGAATGATAGCTGTTTCTAGACCTGTGCTAAGCTAGAGAGACATACTGTACAATGAATGACTGAATGACAGCTGTTTCTAGACCGGTGCTAAGCTAGAGAGACATACTGTACAAGACATTTTTTTAATATATTTTTTTTATTTCACCTTTATTTAACCAGGTAGGCAGGTTGAGAACAATTTCTCATTTACAATTGCGACCAGGCCAAGATAAAGCAAAGCAGTTCGACACATACAACATGACAGAGTTACACATGGAGTAAAACAAACATACAGTCAATAATACAGTAGAAAAATAAGTCTATATACAATGTGAGCAAATGAGGTGAGTTAAGGGAGGTAAAGGAAAAAAAAGGCCATGGTGGCGAAGTAAATACAATATAGCAATTAAAACACTGGAATGGTTGATTTGCAGTGGAAGAATGTGCAAAGTAGAGATAGAAATAATGGGGTGCAAAGGAGCAAAATAAATAAATAAATACAGTAGGTAAAGAGGTAGTTGTTTGGGCTAAATTATAGATGGGCTATGTACAGGTGCAGTAATCTGTGAGCTGCTCTGACAGCTGGTGCTTAAAGCTAGTGAGGGAGATAAGTGTTTCCAGTTTCAGAGATTTCTGTAGTTTGTTCCAGTCATTGGCAGCAGAGAACTGGAAGGAGAGGCGGCCAAAGGAATAATTGGTTTTGGGGGTGACCAGAGAGATATACCTGCTGGAGCGCGTGCTACAGGTGGGTGCTGCTATGGTGACCAGCGAGCTGAGATAAGGGGGGACTTTACCTAGCAGGGTCTTGTAGATGACCTGGAGCCAGTGGGTTTGGCGACGAGTATGAAGCGAGGGCCAGCCAACGAGAGCGTACAGGTCGCAGTGGTGGGTAGTATATGGGGCTTTGGTGATGAAACGGATGGCACTGTGATAGACTGCATCCAATTTATTGAGTAGGGTATTGGAGGTTATTTTGTAAATGACATCGCTGAACTCAAGGATCGGTAGGATGGTCAGTTTTACAATGGTATGTTTGGCAGCATGAGTGAAGGATGGTTTGTTGTGAAATAGGAAGCCAATTCTAGATTTAACTTTAGATTGGAGATGTTTGATGTGAGTCTGGAAGGAGAGTTTACAGTCTAACCAGACACCTAGGTATTTGTAGTTGTCCACATATTCTAAGTCAGAGCCGTCCAGAGTAGTGATGTTGTACGGGCGGGCAGGTGCAGGAAGCGATCGGTTGAAGAGCATGCATTTAGTTTTACTTGTATTTAAGAGCAATTGGAGGCCACGGAAGGAGAGTTGTATGGCATTGAAGCTCGTCTGGAAGGTTGTTAACACAGTGTCCAAAGAAGGGCCAGAAGTATACAGAATGGTGTCGTCTGCGTAGAGGTGGATCAGAGACTCACCAGCAGCAAGAGCGACATCATTGATGTATACAGAGAAGAGAGTCGGTCCAAGAATTGAACCATGTGGCACCCCCATAGAGACTGCCAGGGCCCAGACAACAGGCCCTCCGATTTGACACACTGAACTCTATCAGAGAAGTAGTTGGTGAACCAGGCGAGGCAATCATTTGAGAAACCAAGGCTATCAAGGCTAACCAAGGCTAACCAAGGCCCTCTGCCGATGAGGATGTGATGATTGACAGAGTCGAAAGCCTTGGCCAGGTCAATGAATACGGCTGCACAGTATTGTTTCTTATCGATGGTGGTTAAGATATCGTTTAGGACCTTGAGCGTGGCTGAGGTGCACCCATGACCAGGTCTGAAACCAGATTGCATAGCGGAGAAGGTATGGTGGGATTTGAAATTGTCGGTAATCTGTTTGTTAACTTGGCTTTCGAAGACCTTAGAAAGGCAGGGTAGGATAGATTTAGGTCTGTAGCAGTTTGAATGACTGAATGACAGCTGTTTCTAGACCTGTGCTAAGCTAGAGAGACGTACTGTACAACGAATGACTGAATGACAGCTGTTTGTAGACCTGTGCTAAGCTAGAGAGACGTACTGTGCAGGCGCCTCAGAGATCCATTGATTGTGGCTGTTGCTAATGTCCCCTTAAAACCTTTAATTCTAAGAGGAAGCAGATTGGGCGGGGGAAGGGGGGAAGAGAGGGTTGAGGGAGGAGGATTGAGGGAAGCAGGGAGAGGGTGGGGTTACATCAGTAGCGTGGCGGACAGGAAGTGCTGTCATATTCAGGAGGAAGTGCTGTCATATCGAGGAGGAAGTGTGACTCAGCTCTAGCACATTCCTTGAGGCTGAATTAGCCCAGAGCAGTAAGTGAGGGAACAATATAACGGTTCAGCAAGTACCGTCTGTGATAGCGCGACACTGAATGTGGTCCCCCTCTGTGGCTTCCTGTCCAGTCCTGCCTTGTCAGACCAAAGACAGCACTAACGGAGGAGGACGGGATGGAAAGAGACAGAGAGAGAGCGGGGGAGAGAGAGTGGGTTGTGTCAGTCAGAATAGCAGAAGGACAGCCCTCAATGCGAACGAGGGATTCTTCCTCTTTTCTTCAATACCCATAAGTCACCAGTCCCCATTTCCTCTCTCTCTCTCTCTTTCGGTTTCCTCTGTCAGTTCTCAGATTTCAGTCTCTGCTTTGTGAGGTTAACCCTTAAGTTTACAGAGGAGTCAGACGTTTTGGTTCCCTTTACAACAACTGACAATCAAGACTCTAATTGAATTGAATTGAATTGAATATACTGAACAAAAATATGAATGCAACATGCAACAATTTCAAAGATGTTGCTGAGTTACAGTTCATATAAGGATATCAGCTAATTAAAAAATAAAAATTTGGCCCTAATCTATTGATTTCACAAGACTGGGCAGGGGCGCAGCCATTGGCAGGGGCGCAGCCATTGGGGGGGCTGGGTGGGCATACAGTGCCTTCGGAAAGTATTCAGACCCCTTGACTTTTTCCACATTTTGTTACGTTACAACCACTAGGTGCCTTGGGGCAGCCTAGTTAGAGGTTAGAGCATTGGGCCAGTGACCGAAAGGTTGCTGGATCGAATCCCAAAGCTGACAAGGTAAAAATCTGTCATTCTGCCCCTGAACAAGGCAGTTCCCCAGTAGACTGTCATTGTAAATAAGAATTTGTTCTTAACTGACTTGACTAGTTAAATAAAGGTTGAAATGTATTCTAAAGTTGATTAAATTGCTTTTTTCCCCTCCTCAATGTACACACAATAACCCAAAATGAGAAAGCAAAAACTGTATTAAAAACACAAAACACAAAATATGACATTAATATAAGTATTCAGATCCTTTACTCAGTACTTTGTTGAAGCACCTTTGGCAGCGATTACAGCCTCAAGTTTGTCTTGGGTATGACCCTACAAGCTTGGCACACCTGTATGTTGGGAGTTTCTCTCATTCTTTTCAGTCTCTCCAGAAATGTTCGATTGGGTTCAAGTCCGGGCTCTGGCTGGGCCACTCAAGGACATTCAGAGACTTGTCCCGAAGCCACTCCTGCGTTGTCTTACCCCCGTTGTCTTACCCCTCAGTCTTTCACCATCTTACCCCTCTCAGCCTTTCACCATCTTACCCCGCTCAGTCTTTCACCATCTTACCCCTCTCAGTCTTTCACCATCTTACCCCTCTCAGTCTTTCACCATCTTACCCCTCTCAGTCTTTCACCATCTTACCCCTCTCAGTCTTTCACCATCTTACCCCTGTCAGTCTTTCACCATCTTAACCCTCTCAGCCTTTCACCATCTTACCCCTCTCAGTCTTTCACCATCTTACCCCTCTCAGTCTTTCACCATCTTACCCCTCTCAGTCTTTCACCATCTTACCCCTGTCAGTCTTTCACCATCTTACCCCTCTCAGTCTTTCACCATCTTACCCCTCTCAGTCTTTCACCATCTTAACCCTCTCAGCCTTTCACCATCTTAACCCTCTCAGCCTTTCACCATCTTACCCCTCTCAGTCTTTCACCATCTTACCCCTCTCAGTCTTTCACCATCTTACCCCTCTCAGTCTTTCACCATCTTACCCCTCTCAGTCTTTCACCATCTTACCCCTCTCAGTCTTTCACCATCTTACCCCTCTCAGTCTTTCACCATCTTACCCCTCTCAGTCTTTCACCATCTTACCCCTCTCAGTCTTTCACCATCTTACCCCTCTCAGTCTTTCACCATCTTACCCCTCTCAGTCTTTCACCATCTTACCCCTCTCAGTCTTTCACCATCTTACCCCTCTCAGTCTTTCACCATCTTACCCCTCTCAGTCTTTCACCATCTTACCCCGCTCAGTCTTTCACCATCTTACCCCTCTCAGTCTTTCACCATCTTACCCCTCTCAGTCTTTCACCATCTTACCCCTCTCAGTCTTTCACCATCTTACCCCTCTCAGTCTTTTACCATCTTACCCCTCTCAGTCTTTCACCATCTTACCCCTCTCAGTCTTTCACCCACTGACTGAATGTTTCTCCCAGGGCTGTGTGTCAGTCTCAGGGTCTTTGACTGTGTCCCCTATGATAAAATATACAGCAGCTCATCACTATTTTCCATTCACTCCCAGGTCAACTCTACTCTAGGAGGAAGTGCTGTCTGCTGTGCATGGGGAAAGTGTGTGTAGAGAGTGTATGTGACAGAGAGAATCACGTGATATGGAACAGGTTTGTCTTCCCCAGTGGAAAAAGTGTTAGCAGCTGATTACTACACACACACACAGACACACATGCGAACGTGCACGCAATCGCAGCTCACCACACACACACACACACACACACACACACACACACACACACACACACACACACACACACACACACACACACACACACACACACACACACACACACACACACACACACACACACACACACACACACACACACACCATCTACACTGCTTCTACTCTGTTTATCACATATCATTATGCCTAGTCACCTTACCCCTATATATATATCTACCTTCCTCATTCCAGTATCCCTGCACATTGTAAACATGGTTTTGGAACTTACCCTGAATATACAGTGCCTTCAGAAAGTATTCTTACTCCTCAACTTATTCCACATTTTGTTGGTTTACAGCCTGAATAAAATCATGGATTAAATAGATTTTTCTCTCTCACCCATCTACACACAATAATACCACACAATGACAAAGTGAAAACATGTTTTAAAAATGTTAGTACATTTATTGAAAATGAATTACAGAAATATCTCATTTACATAAGTATTCACACCCCTGAATCAATAAATGGTAGAAAACCCATTTGGCAGCGATTAAAGCTGTGAGTCTTTATGGATAAGTCTCTAAAAGTTTTGGACACCTGGATTGTACAGAATTCTTAAAGCTATGTCAAATTGGTTGTTGATCATTGCCACACAACCATTTTCATGTCTTGCCATAGATTTTCAAGCAGATTTAGGTCAAAACGGTAACTCGGCCACTCGGAAAACATTCACTGTCTTCTTGGTAAGCAACTCCAGTGTAGATTTGGCCTTGTGTTTTAGGTTATTGTCCTGCTGAAAGGTGAACTCATCTCCCAGTGTCTGGTGGAAAGCAGACTGAACCAGGTTTTCCTCTAGGATTTTGCATGTGCTTAGATCCATTCCGTTTCTTTTTTATTCAGAAAAACTTCCCTGTCCTCAACAATTACAAACATACCCATAACATGATGCAGCCACCACCATGCTTGAAAATATGGATTGTGATATTCAATAATGTGTTGTTTTGGATTTGCCCCAAACATTACACTTTGTAATCAGGACAAAGTGAATTGCTTTACCACATTTTTTGCAGTATTACTTTAGTGCCTTGTGGCAAACAGGATGCATGTTTTGGAATATTTTTATTCTGTACAGGCTTCCTTCTGTACACTCTGTCTATTAGGTTAATATTGTAGAGTAACTACAATGTTGTTGATCATCCTCAGTTTTCTCCTATCAAATACAGTTGAAGTCAGAAGTTTACATACACCTTAGCCAAATACATTTAAACTCAGTTTTTTCACAATTCCTGACATTTAATCCTAGTAAAAATGCCCTGTTTTAGGTGAGTTAGGATCACCACTTTATTTTAAGATTGTGAAATGTCAGAATAATAGTAGAGAGAATGATTTATTTCAGCTTTTATTTCTTCCATTACAAGTAGGTCAGAAGTTTACATACACTCAAAAATATTTGGTAGCATTGCCTTTAAATTGTTGAACTTGTGTCAAACGTTTTGGGTAGCCTTCCACAAGCTTCCCACAATACGTTGGGTGAATTTTGGCACATTCCTCCTGACAGAGCTGGTGTAACTGAGTCAGGTTTGTAGGCCTCCTTGCTCACACACGCTTTTTCAGTTCTGCTCACAAATTTTCTTGAGGATTTGAGGTCAGGGCTTTGTGATGGCCACTCAAATACCTTGACTTTGTTGTCCTTAGGCCATTTCGCCACAAATTTGGAAGTATGCTTGGGGTCATTGTCCATTTGGAAGACCCATTTGCGACCAAGCTTTAACTTCCTGACTGATGTCTTGAGATGTTGCTTCAATATATCCACATAATTCTCCGGCCTCATTCAGCCATCTATTTTGTGAAGTGCACCAGTCCCTCCTGCAGCAAAGCACCCCCACAACATGATGCTGCCACCCCAGTGCTTCACGGTTGGGATGGTGTTCTTCGGCTTGCAAGCCTCCCCCTTTTTCCTCCAAACATAACGATGGTCATTATGGCCAAATAGTTCTATTTTTGTTTCATCAGACCAGAGGACATTTCTCCAAAAAGTACGATCTTTGTCCCTATGTGCAGTTGCAAACCGTAGTCTGGCTTTTTTATGGCGGTTTTGGAGCAGTGGCCTCTTCCTTGCTGAGCGGCCTTTCAGGTTATGTTGATATAGAACTCGTTTTACTATGGATATACAGTGAGGGAAAAAAGTATTTGATCCCCTGCTGATTTTGTACGTTTGCCCACTGACAAAGATATTATCAGTCTATAATTTTAATGGTAGGTTTATTTGAACAGTGAGAGACAGAATAACAACAAAAATATCCAGAAAAATGCATGTCAAAAATGTTATAAATTGATTTGCATTTTAATGAGGGAAATAAGTATTTGACCCCTTCTCAATCAAAAAGATTTCTGGCTCCCAGGTGTCTTTCATACAGGTAACGAACGGAGATTAGGAGCACACTCTTAAAGGGAGTGCTCCTAATCTCAGTTTCTTACCTGTATAAAAGATACCTGTCCACAGAAGCAATCAATCAATCAGATTCCAAACTCTCCACCATGGCCAAGACCAAAGAGCTCTCCAAGGATGTCAGGGACAAGATTGTAGACCTACACAAGGCTGGAATGGGCTACAAGACCATCGCCAAGCAGCTTGGTGAGAAGGTGACAACAGTTTCTGTGATTATTCGCAAATGGAAGAAACACAAAAGACCTGTCAATCTCCCTCAGCCTGGGGCTCCATGCAAGATCTCACCTCGTGAAGTTGCAATGATCATGAGAACGGTGAGGAATCAGCCCAGAACTACACAGGAGGATCTTGTCAATGATCTCAAGGCAGCTGGGACCATAGTCATCAAGAAAACAATTGGTAACACACTATGCCATGAAGGACTGAAATCCTGCAGCGCCCGCAAGGTCCCCCTGCTCAAGAAAGCACATATACATGCCCGTCTGAAGTTTGCCAATGAACATCTGAATGATTCAGAGGACAACTGGGTGAACGTGTTGTGGTCAGATGAGACCAAAATGGAGTTCTTTGGCATCAACCCAACTTGTCGTGTTTGGAGGAGGAGGAATGCTGCCTATGACCCCAAGAAACCATCCCCACCGTCAAACATGGAGGTGGAAACATTATGCTTTGGGGGTGTTTTTCTGCTAAAGGGACAGGACAACTTCACCGCATCAAAGGGACGATGGACGGGGCCATGTACCGTCAAATCTTGGGTGAAAACCTCCTTCCCTCAGCCAGGGTATTGAAAATGGGTCGTGGATGGGTATTCCAGCATGACAATGACCCAAAACACATGGCCAAGGCAACAAAGGAGTGGCTCAAGAAGAAGCACATTAAGGTCCTGGAGTGGCCTAGCCAGTGTCCAGACCTTAATCCCATAGAAAATCTGTGGAGGGAGCTGAAGGTTCGAGTTGCCAAACGTCAGCCTCAAAACCTTAATGACTTGAAGAAGATCTGCAAAGAGGAGTGGGACAAAATCCCTCCTGAGATGTGTGCAAACCTGGTGGCCAACTACAAGAAACGTCTGACCTCTGTGATTGCCAACAAGGGTTTTGCCACCAAGTACTAAGTCATGTTTTGCAGAGGGGTCAAATACTTATTTCCCTCATTAAAATGCAAATCAATTCATAAAATTTTTGACATGCGTTTTCTGGATTTTTTTGTTGATATTCTGTCTCTCACTGTTCAAATAAACCTACCATTAAAATTATAGACTGATCATTTCTTTGTCAGTGGGCAAACGTACAAAATCAGCAGGGGATCAAATACTTTTTTCCCTCACTGTAGATACTTTTGTACCCGTTTCCTCCAGCATCTTCACAAGGTCCTTTGCTGTTGTTCTGGGATTGATTTGCACTTTTCGCACCAAAGTACGTTCATCTCTAGGAGACAGAACGCATCTCCTTCCTGAGCGGTATGACGCCTGCATGGTCCCATGGTGTTTATACTTGCGCACTATTGTTTGTACAGATGCACGTGGTACCTTCAGTTAATTGCTCCCAAGGATGAACCAGACTTGTGTAGGTCTTGGCTGATTTCTTTTGATTTTCCCATGATGTCAAGCAAAGAGGCACTGAGTTTGAAGGTAGGCCTAGAAATACATCCACAGGTACACCTCCATTTGATCAGAAGCCTCTAAAGCCATGACA